>NW_024539300.1:0-178443 GCF_016758775.1 Suillus clintonianus
ATATTTAACACCCTTCTGAGTGGTTTGTGAGTATCTGTGCAAACATCCTGGACAGATCTGTACAGACGGACAGAGGAATTATTTTGGTCCTTACTGGGCGGGTCTGTGGGTGTCTGTGCAGAGATCTACAGCAAAAGTTCTACTGTGGCAAACTAGCTAGTAGGGACCAAGCTGTACGTATGGCGCGCTGTCCAGATCTGTACAGATCTGTACAGAGCCTGGTAATTTACTGATTGTAAGCGCAAACCATGTGGCAGTACGTGGCGTCCACGCGAGGTGGCTAGAGCATTCCCACCCATTGCGCCTTACTTTATAGACTAGTCCACCACCCGTTGTGCCTTCGGCACAGGAAGGCAGCAGAGCGCTTCGCGCTCTGCTCAAGGTGCCTGCGGCACCTTGACTTCTTAATAAACATAGCAGGTTTTGAAATATACTGTATTTTTGAGATCATAATTTGAATTTGAATTTTTGTATATTTTGATAATTAATAAAAATTATCATACATTGCACAAATCCTGCTGGCAGAGGAATCAGTCTCACATTTTGTACTATAGTATAATTTATTAGTTCTCCCCATCTCATATTCTCCCGTCCCCCCAGTCACATATTTTTGTGTTGTTTTATACTTTATTGATTCTCCTGTTCTCCTGTTCTTCTATTCTCCCGTCTCCCATCTCATATTTCCCCATCCCCCCGTTCTCCCGTTCTCCATTTTTCTCGTTCTCTGGTTCTCCTGTTCTCCCGTCTCATATTTCCCCGTCCCCCCATTCTGCCATTTCTCTCATTCTCCTGTTCTCCTGTTCTCCTGTTCTCCCAATCTCTCACTCTCCTGTTCTCCTGATCTCTTGCTCTCCTGTTCTCCCGTCTCCCAATCTCTTGCTCTCCTGTTCTCCCAATCTCTCACTCTCCCAATCTCTTGCTCTCCGTTCTCCCATCTCCTGTCTCCTGCTCCTGTCTCCTGTCTCCTGTCTCCTGTCTCCTGTCTCCTGTCTCCTGTCTCCTGTCTCCTGTCCCTGTCTCCTGTCTCCTGTTCTCCTGTCTCCTGTCTCCTGTCTCCTGTCTCCTGTCCTCCTGTCTCCTGTCCTCCCGTCTCCCATTCTGCCATCTCATGTCCTTCAATTTGGGAGGTGCCTGTATCACCTTATAATAATTATAGCAGATTTTGAAATATATTATATTTTTAAGATGTCATAGCATGAATATTCACAAACAAAAAATTAAAGCATGTTATAGGAATAACTATAAGACAAATGTGAATATCAAGAAGGCTTCCAGCCAGGGGGAGGACCCTCCTTGAGTACCTGGTCAAGATGACGGCGCTGCTCCCAAGTTTTCCCCTTCCTCTGCTCAAGGATGTGTGTACGCCAAGCATCTGCAACATCACGCTGCTTCCGATGCTCCTTTGCCTCATCCAAGCGTGTGCGAACAACATCCCAGTCCAGATCACTACGCTTGAGGTCATGCACATGTTGCTCATCTGCCCAGGGTCATTCTCTTGGCCAGCTTTGCATTTTGTTGCTGCATGTGGTGAAGTCGCTGCTCTGCTGCATGGCGACCCTCTCGTCGAGTGGAGATCTTACTGTATGGATTACTGAGTTGTCTCCGTTCGAGACGCGCCAGGTGACTCTCCGAAAACCGGAAGCGAAGTTCAGCTTCCCAGTCAGTCACACGTGAAGGTGCTGGAGGAGTGGTGGATGTGGTGATGGGTGGGTCAGGCTTTCTGAGAGCTGGGATAAGAATATGGTGTCGTTCGGCACGTTGCTGCAGTCAAGCAGCATAACTCGTGTCGAGACCCTGCAGAACCCTGGCATTCCAGTCGGCAGCTGGGTTTGGCTCAAGGAAGCTATTGTGCCTCGTAGCTACTGTAAGGGACCAATCAGACAGAGAAAAAAAAACGAATGAACTCACCTGGTGACATGGCCTGGCAGCGCCGCACCGGAGTCGGACGTCACAGCGAAAAACGTGCCAGCACCAGGCACTGGGGAAGCACTGGGGATAGTACTTAGTATAGTAGCTACTGTAAATTTGAAATAAAACGAAAAACGAAAGAGAAGAACTCACCCGTCGACATGGCCCAGCGTGGCAGGCAGCTCCGCATCATGCGACACGGCAAAACACGCACCGGAGCCGGTATCAGGCGCTGAGGTGGCAGTGCTGTGAATAGTCATGCTGTTAGTGTTAGTGGGAGGCAGCAGGACACGACAGGAGGTATTTGGAGATGACGGGAGGTGTCGGGAAGTGATGGCAGGTGAATTGTGAGGCCTAGCATGAGGGTTGGGCTAGTTCGTGTTGACGTCGCAGCGTCGGTCGTGTCGGTGTCGTGTGCACGGTCGGTGCTCGAAAAAAACCACGCGACTTTCCAAATCGAGGTCTTGCCGAGCTAAGCGCAAACCACGCGAGCAAACGTGGACGCCATGTGAGCAAATGTGGCGTCCATGCGAGCTGCACGCGCGTCCCTACCCATCGCGCCTTACTTTATAGACTAGTCCACACCCGTTGTGCCTTCAGCACAGGAAGGCAGCAGAGCGCTTCACGCTCTGCTCAAGGTGCCTGCGGCACCTTGACTTGTGCCTTCGGCACAAGTAGTGAGTGGAGTGCGTTGCACTCCACTCCGAGTCCTTCTTACATATCATAGCACTTTTCACACAATGAATTCTTAGCACATTTGAACAAAAGACATGAAAATTTTAAAGCGGGTTTTGATACATGTAAAACTACAAATTCTAAATTCTATGCAATGTAAAAGTACACAACTTGTCAATCAAACAATATCAATCAGTCCTCTAAGCACTTCTGAATATACAACATTCGTCGAATTTGTCCCTTCTTCATGCTCTTGGAAAATAGCAAACACTCTATCTGGGTGAGTACAGCGAGACAAAGCTACGTAAAGCTGTCCGTGGCTGAACACAGGAGTACGTAAATTAAGCCCGACCCACTTGACACTCTGACCTTGAGCCTTGTTGATTGTCATGGCAAATGCAAGACAAACTGGGAATTGACGACGCCTGAGAGGAATCGGGTTTTCGTCAGAACTTGCATCCAGAGTGATCCGAGGAATCAGCACAGTGTTCTCTTCTTGATGGTGAACACCATCATTTCCTTCCCTGAGGATGCGACACCTGAGAACACGTGTGGTCCAAGATAGGAGGATCATACGGGTTCCATTGTAGAGTCCCTGCAAGGGGTTCAAGTTCCGCAAAAGCATAAGAGGAGCACCTTGCTTGACCTCCAATTTGTGTACAGGGAAGCCTGATGGAGTGAGGGTGTGAAGGAATTCCAAGGGGATGTAGTCATAATCTCTCTCGTTCACCGAGTCTGAGCTGGTGAAGACCGTCTTTTCTCCAGGGAATAAGTCAAGGATTGTGGTGTTGATTTCGTCCACATCAGTGTTCTTTGCAGATAGGATGGTGCGGTCCAGGAAGTAGGAGTCAGCCAGGGGAGGATGATCAGGGAGCAGAAGGTCAGAGTATAGGGCATTTATGAGAGACCGGATGCTGTTGTCATTGCAGCGCATGCGAGCAGGGAGAGTCACTGTGCCGTCTACCCCTGTGTCCCTACCAGCTCCGATCTCAAGGAGCCATTGCGCAAATTGATCTGAAGCTGGATCTTGACCGAGCCGCATATTTCTTTTCAGGTGAAAAATGCGAAGATTCCGCCATAGGCGAGATCTGCAAAAGGTAGCACCCACTATCTGCTCCCTGGATCCATGAGGCACCACCGGCAAAGTTTGCCTGAAGTCTCCTCCAAAGAGCATGCTTATTCCTCCGAAATCAGCATTGACACCCAAAAGGTCGCGTAATGTGCGGTCAAGGCATTCCAGGATGTGACGGTGCAACATTGGAATTTCATCGCAGATGATGAGACATGTGGCCTTGAGAAGCTCATGGACCATGTCGCCTTTGTTGATGCGACATGAGCTGTCCTCGTGAATGGGGATGGGGACCTTGAGTCGTGAATGAACTGTACGTCCGCCTGGAAGAAGGAGAGAGGCAATGCCAGAGGAAGCCACGCATAGGACGATCTTGCCTTCAGCACGGAGTTTTGAAGCAATGAGCTTGCAGAGATATGTCTTGCCACATCCACCAGCACTGTGGACAAAGTGCGCGTGTCCAGGTGCTTGCTCATTACGTTGCATTGCGTCATCAACCACCGCATCAAAGACCGCCCTCTGCTCTTCATTAAGAGATGGTACTCCTGCATCCACCATCACCTGAAGCTCCTCCTGGTCATACTGGAGCTGCTCAGCAATCAGCTGGTTGCCCTCCAAGGCCCCCCCATCTTGCTGCCATTTGAGACACAGGCATGGGAGGCATATCTTCCAATGATGTTCCATTTTTGCGGAGGAGGCCATCGATGATATAGAGACCAAAGTCGAGGACCTCATCTGGGGTAGGGTCGGGTATGTCGAAGGGATTGCGAATGAGACGACGACGTAGGTCGTCGCAGAAATTATCCTTGAAGCGGTTCCAAAGCTCATGAGGGCTTGTAGGATTGCAGCGGATGAGAATGATTGCGAAAAGATTACGCAGGCGATGTCCAGTGCACATGTGAGAAGCGTCCTGCAAACAATGCATCCATTCATTATCATCATCAAGCAGACCCCTGAGCCGACACGCATCCTTAAAAGTGTCACAGACAACTCCATCAACGGTACGAAGGTTTTCATAGGAGGTAGCGCCTTTGAAAACACGGTAAGTTTGATTGATACTAATCATCACAGATATCATACCTTTCACCACAGTCAAAAGCAATCTCAGATAAAATCGCTCTCCGGTGCCGGGTGCAGCGGCATACATCCTTCCTATTGCCACTGCACGTTCACATATCTTCCACGCCTTCTTGGTCCAGACGAATCTTGAGGGGAAATCTTGGTAGAGGAAATCATGAGCTCCAGCCGCCACCATATTCTCATCGGCATTGGCTTTGAACCATGCGGTGAGGTGAGTCTCCCTGACTGCTGCACGCTCAAGAACATCCTGAGCATCATCATCAGGGTCGTAGAACACCATATGTTCATCCGGGAGGTGGACCGGCAACCGGTAGACAGAGGGCCATTCGAGGTGCATGGCAAACTCAAAGGTGCGCCATGCAGCCTCATTAGAGCTGATATATCTTGTGTCGAGATAGGATTTGATCTTGTCCACAGCTCCTCTCATCTCCAAAGTAGCACGGTCATTTCCTTTGTAGATGTACTTATGAATGTACTTGACGGACTTGATCGAAACGCAGACTTCCATGTTGATGTGGCAGTCAAATTCCGCCAGAAGTTGCGGAGGATGAGGAACGACATCTTTGTTGGTGAAGACAGTGTCATTCTTTTGTATGGTACGACCATTGTCAGGTCTCGCATACTCTGGATAACCATCATCCTTCATCAAGGTCTGGGGAGTGAATGACTTTGGGAAGTGCTTCTTGCACCGTGCATTCTCCAAGCACCGCTCTACAGTGCAAGGGCCATGCAGCATATACTTTTGCACGGCCTCATAGAGTTTAGGATGGATGTTTCGATCGGGAATCTGAGCTGATATGAAGGAGTCAATCTGTTCTACCGTGCAAATTTTGTACTCTGGTTCCAGGAAGATGAGGAGATGCATGTGAGGCAGGCCGCGTTTTTGATACTCGATGGTGTACACCAATCCTGCTACCTTTCCATAGAAGCCTCCACGAATCTTCTTCAAGAGGGCCTGCTGCTTCAGATGGAATACGCGAGCCACCAAGTCTGGGCGGTCCACAGTGCTCTGGCCTGTGTGAGTGATCGTCAGTAATGAAGTCATGCATAACATGTAAAATATAAATTCTTACCTGGCAGGAGATTTTTAGTAATTTCAGGCCAACTCCCATTGGCGGTCATCGTCAGGAAGAGATCTGGCTTTTTGCAGGCACGGCAAATGGCTAAGGAGTCCTGGAGCAGCTGGTGCATGTACCGAGGACTTCCTGCATGGGAGGAGGGAAGGATGATGGTGCGGCCTGTCTCAGCTAAATCTTGCATGCCGTCATTGACGATGTTGTCTGTCAGGCCTTGGTAGCAGTCCGCCCTGAGCTTCTTTTGGTTGAACCTGATCCAGTTCAAGTTTGCTTGTTCAATAGAAGCCCAGGCATCGACCACATATTGCTGGAATAGTTTTCCGCCACGAAAGATGTTGTTGTGGTCAATGTGAGCAGGGCGAGTATGTAGGCGGTAGGCGTGGTAAAGTAGCTGGGTGACTTTCTTTGCGCGTCCACGTCCACCCTCTTCTATGTTCATAGGGATGTCAAGATGCCAGCCCTCCTCACCAGCAGGAAAGAGAAGAACATAGTGAAGGGTGGCGTATGCATGGCTAAGCTGACTGATGCGTTCGAGTCGACCCCCTTGAAGTCGTAGGATGATATCACGATTGTCAGACACCTCCTCGGATCCATCACCAGGGATGATCACAGCAATTTCATCAGCAGTGGGAAGATTATATCTTCGCCCATCTGTGCCCTGCTGAAAGTGAATGCGTGCATGAACCTCTGTGTGCTGCTCTGGAGGCTTCTCTCGCATGACTTGATAGGCCTGCTTATAAAGAGGAGCATATGGATGCTTTCGATACAGCATATCATGCAACAATCTGAGAGTATGACGGTTCAGACCTTCATTTTCAGGCCGCATGGCACGAATGTTGGTGGCTTCCTCTGGGTCATAAATATAGAGCTGCGCATATGAAGGCCGAACACCTGCTTCAGGAATGAGACTGCCCATCAGGTGGTGAAGTGATCTGTGGATGCGAAAAGCATTTGGGCCAGAGGCTTGGAGAGCTCGATGCTCAAGATCCACACCCACCGACGTGAATGCAAGAGCGCTATTGTACTTCCGGATATTATCAACAAATGTGCGGTCTGTGTATGCCTGCTGCAGCTCGGGTGGCCATGCTGGAAAGGTTGGAAGGCTGACTTGGCCCTGCAAGCAGCACATACCAAAGCGTGGGCATGTCGGGGGGGAGGCGGTTAGTCGTTCAGACGAAAAGTGCAATGCGTGACAGTTGGGACACTCTGCATCGAGAGAACCAAGAGAATGAGGTTCATCAGGCTCTGTGTATGGTTGGCCTCCATCAGGGATAGGAATGCGTTGAGCGAACACCTGGTTGATGTTCTGATCCTCTGCATTGCGTTGCTGGCGACGTTCTCGCCGTCTGTTCCTTCTTCTTTCCTCGTCCTGAGCATGCTGCTCTTGAGATTCCGGATCATTGTATTCTTGCAGTGCCTCTTCTAGACGCTCCTCTCGCTCACGAACTACCTGCTCATGATGTTGTTGGTCTTCTTCTGCCTGTTGACCTGCTCTCTGAACATCCTCCTCGTGGGCTATTTGGTGTTCTTGTTGCTGAAGGGCTTCCTCATCCTGCTGATGTATCCGCTGGGCTTCCCGCTGGGCTTCCTGCTGTTGCAGTTGGAGAACATCCTGAGCTTGCCTATTCATCTGCTCAGCTATCTGCTGCTGTAGGTGAAGAGCATCCTGTGCATGCCTGGCTTGCTGCTGCTGCAAGTGAAAGGCCTCCTGGGCTTGTCTATGCATGCGTTCAGCTTCTTGCTGCTGTAATTGCCGCTGAATCTGCTGTCGATGAAATTCCTCCTGTGCTTGCCTATGAAGCATGGCATTTCTAATCCGCTCATGTTCCATCACCTCCACCTGGAGATGGTGCTGAAATGCTATGTTGAATGGCTGATAATTTGGTTGTGGTGCAGGTAATGGTGGTGCAGGGTTAGGAGCGAAGTAGGGCAGCGGATTTTGGATGTTGTGAGGACCAACTTCACCCTCGTAATGAATAGGGCCAAACATGCGAGGGGCAGGTTGAACATCTTGATCAGCAGGCTCTGCAAATTGAGGCGGAACAATTGCTTCGAGCGGTGGAGGAATAATAGGTTCATTAGGGATTTGAGGTTGCTGCGGGGGCTGCATCCCAGCTGCCATAAGCTCTGCCTGTGCCTGCTGTCTTGTCTCATCTCTCTCCTGTTGTCGACGCAAATTACGCTGATTGCGTCTATTGTTATGAGCCTCATTCATTTGCTCGTTCAAGCGCGCATTATAATCAACTCGAGGCGGAAGATGAGCATGCTGCACACGTGCAATCGCATTTCGTGGCAAGCCGGGATACTGCTCAACTGGCAGAGGTTGATGGGGGAAATCTGGGGGAGGTTGCCATGCAAAAGGTCGCGGAACAGGCCCCGCTTGTGGCAAATTAGCCGGCACAAAATTTGGCTGTGGTGCAGGAAGCGGAGGCCTGTCCTGATTATCATGAGCAGCATGGCGGCGATTACGTCTGCTGGGAGACGTCATTTGAAGCCGATTGAGTCTGTCGTGTTCATGTTGGGAGTGACGATCGCGCTCTGGTGTGATATGATCTTGATTTCTAAATGGCACAAAGTGACGTGCAGAGATTAGCATTGTGCACCTTGCATGCAGCAATATACAGTTGGCGACTCACGGGACGGGTATATCCTGATCCATGTTCGTTATTTGAATCGTTGTTTAGCAAGTGCAATGAGTTGCCTGAACACATAAATCAAGTCAGATTTTTGCCCATTTCTATCATTTTTTATAATGAAACCCACAAAAAGGTGTATTACACTTGGCTGCAGGGGAGGGCAATTTCACTCGAGAAAGCTAATCAATTTGCTTGTGTTGCAGCAGCCAAATTGTGTAATGAATTGTGTAATGAAAGTGTTGTAATGATTTTGCTTTTCTCGTACCAACTCCCCTATGGTAGGAAAGCTGTGTTGTTTGTCCGTGTTGTCCCCGGAGCGCAGTAGGCGTGCGGATCACTGTCCACTATATCGCGTTTTGGTTGTATTTTGGAATTTTGGACTTCGTCAAATTTTCCCTCTCGAAATTCTCAACTTGGAAGGTTTTTTCTCTCAGTTAGTAAGCTTATGCAAGAAAAAAACACGCGATGTTTCTAAAAAGAGGTTTAAGCGAGCTAAGCGTTCCCATGTGGCCTTTGGCGAAACATCCGACGTTGGCGAAATAGGCGAAAACCACGCGAGCTGGCGAGGACCGCTCCCACACATCGCGCCTTACTTTATAGACGAGTCCACACCCGTTGTGCCTTCGGCACAGGAAGGCAGTGGAGCGCTTCGCGCTCCTTTGGGAGGTGCCTGTGGCACCTCAATTCCTTAATAATAATAGCAGGTTTTGAAATATATTATATTTTTGAGATAATAACTTGTCCCATTTATCCTCCTGTTGTTGTCCTGTTGTCCTCTCATAGTCCTCACATCATTGTCCTGTTGTCGTTGTCCTCCTGTCGTCATCCCATCATCCTCTCATAGTCCTCCCATCATCATCCCATTGTCCCATTATCCTCCTGTCATCCCATCCTCCCATCCTTCTGTCCTCCTGTTCTCCCATACTTTGGGTTCTCCCATTCTCCCATTCTCATTTATTTCAATTTCAATAAATATTTCATGTCATGTATATAAAACAAACTTCTGTGTTTGGTCAATAGCACTCATTCCTATCACTGTTCCTTCAGTCAGATTGAATTGAATTCATTGGTTTGCTTGTCCACGGTGGTTTCTCATATCTGTCAGAATTTGCCCCTCCCATTTGAATTTTCAATAATTAATTTATGTATATACACAGGCTACATAAACAACAGCTGTGCAAAACACAGGGGTGCTGCCTATGTATGGAACGAAGAAATTGGAACTGAGTCGGCGCTTGAAAAAACCACGCGATATTTCCAAAAAGAGGTTTAAGCGAGATAACCTGCACAACCGAAATACTCGCTCTAACCGGGGCCATGTGGGCTACGCGAAAATGCCCAAATCGTTCCCACGAGCGTTCCCCCTTGTCCCATACTTTTTTGATAGATTCCAACTCACTCGCATGGATGCCCGATGGCACACGCCTTCTTTCTGCCGCGTATGACGCCATAGAAGAGTGGGATACATCAACCTGGGAGAAGGTCGGTCATCCCTGGAAGGGCCATACTGATATAATCAACGCCATCGCCGTAAATCCTGCTGGCACGCTCGTTGCTTCCGCATCCCAAGACAACCACGTCCATCTCTGGCGGCTCTTAGATCGACGAAACATTGCCATCTTCCAGCACTCATCCAGTCGGGCATGTATCACGTTCTCCGTAGATGGCAATAACATCCTCAGCGGAGGTGCAGATAATCAGATCTCAGAGTGGGAAGTACGCAAGGGTTTTCATTCAAACGTGAGTTTCCATCCTTGACTCGTGGCACGCAATTCGACCATGCTTCATGCAGATATTCGATGATCCATGCATAGCTGGGGACTTGTCTACCGCTGAACAGCTGTTCACGCAAGAGCTCGACGCCGACGCCAACAACCATACCTCCTATGCCAATCGCTCATGCGTTATGGCACGAAAACAAGACTGGGACCGTGCCCTTGAGGATGCAATCAAGGTCAGTCATACGGACCAATCATGGCCCTCTTATGAAAGGCTAACTTTCAAATATAGTCCATCAGGATTAAGCCCTCCATGACAGGCTATATCTCCAAGGCCATTGCCCTCTGCGGAAAAGGCAATGTCCGGGACGCGAGGGTAGCATTTGACGTCGCATCTATGTTCACGAACCAAGATTCACAAACCATCCATTTTCTTCTCTTGATCAAGCTTGGTCAAGTTCGTCTCACATGCTCTCTGCTCCATTTTATATTCCAGGCCATTGCCCTCTTCAATGCAGATCAACATGACGAGGCAATGCTGCTCATCAAAGAGCTAGCTGCCGCTCGTCCGAATGATGATACCCTCGCGTGTCGCGTCGTGGAAGTAAGTATCATGCGGCTATGCTCGGTTATCGCTACTGATCTTTGCAACACGCACATTAGGCATATCTACGCGTTCAGCTCGGAACTAAGGCCTTAGATGGCGCACATCACGACGAAGCCGCTGACCACTTCGCCGCCGCCGCCGTCAACTCCAGCACTTTCCCATCGAAAATCATCCCTGATCTATGCGATGACTTTGTCGTGGTACGTTGACATGACGCATCCCAATTTTATTCCATAACTGAGTGTTTCGTTCAGCTCTTCGGCTGGGATCTTGAGTCCTTCTGGCTCACTGCACACCAGAAACGCTGTCAGGCTTTCCTTTCGGCAGGTAAAGTCGAGGAAGCCCTCGCATCACATCAACACATGATGGACGCCATCGACGAAACTGAGAAGGCCAGCTCCCTCGATTGGTCCAACAGCCAGTTTTCAATGATGTCACTTGACGCTGTGAGACTCACTCGCATTTCACTCAGACTTCAAGGAACAATGTGCGCTTGCTGCTCGTGATGACCGTATTCTTGGCGCATGTACTTCCTTCCTCAACATTTTCGCTACTGACTTAATTTGTGCAGGCAGAGATTCCGGGGCAAGATCAAGATCAGTATGATGCAGAACCTGATTTCTTCCGTGGAACGCACGGCGTGGGTGCAACAGTGCATTTTATCGTTCATTTCTCACTCATACACCATTCATGACAGCATCCTCAAATGTCCAGACCACAACTTCAGCAGCGCTCGGGGCGCTTCAAGAAACTCAGGCCCGCTGTGACAAGGAGTCCTCATCCGGTTCCTCCACCTGCACCTGCACCTGCACTCACACCACCCACCGCCCTGCCACCTGCCACTGCTCCCGCAACCTTCAAAGCCCACGTCCGACACTTATTCACCTGGCAACCCGTCGTCAAAGTTGCTTTCGCGTGGGGTCGAAAGGTGCGCTCGGTCGATTTTATTACTGTCTTGGGTGTCTCATGCATATATCTACAGCGCAATGCTGCAGCGGGTGCTCCTGCTGATGACGATTCAGATATAATACGTGCTGAATATGTCGATGATGATCCACAGGACCCCACTGCTACACAGCAGCCCAACACACAACAGCAACAACAACCAGTAGCGGCACAGGTAGCCACTGGGGAACACGGAGGTGGCAAGTCGTGTTTCTGCTGCTAGCGTTTTTCGTCGATGTCTTCGGGTATTTCACTTTTGTCATTGTTCTTGTTTTGATGCGACATCTATATTGACTTGAAGCAGTATTTTATTACCATAGTATCCTTCAGATTTATTCTGGTCCCTATTCATAGCTGATGATGCCCTCCCTAAGTGATATAAATTACAGAATGAGTCGTTGGCACACGATATTTGCACAACCTCTCTTAACGCGGGACAATGTAACATCGTAGCGGCACTTGTGTGCCTGTCCCCGACCCCAGTTGGTCGCTACTGTCAATGCAAGTTATCGAATCTACAATTATTACTGACATATAGTAGTGCACGGGCCATCCCGCATGTCAAGAAAAATTGAAGGTACCAGGCCATCACGTCAGCGATCACAGTTCTGACGAGTCGCTGTGTCCATTGGGTATCTCAACGAGAATTCGACGAGCCATGAGCATATAGACTAAGTATAGAAACGGTTTATCAAGATATTATATCAGGAGAATATCGGCTTGGCGTCGTCGTGCGGCTAGCCGATCGCGACATGCTCCCCTTGACTGTGTTGAAAGGTACTTTGTATGATTCATCCCTTTATCACCTCGATGTTGCAGGGGCCGTACAAATACGAGACAAGCAAAGTGAGCGAGTGGTGGAGCGAGAAACAGGAGTGACTTGGCAAGGATCACCAAGCAGCTGAGGGGGGGGATGCAGGACCTCTTTGTCGTGTGCGCAAGGGGCGTAGGAAGCAATCGGAAGGAATCGTCATACAGTTAACCTCTGCGACAAGCTCAGCTCCAAGCGGGGTAGGGGTCTGCCAGTTGTAGTATGAGTTTCTGTGGTTGTGGTCTGCAAGGTCGCAGGTGTGGCCACGCCGCCAATATTAGATAACCTCGCTGGTGTTGCGCTGGCACTAGCCTTGGTACCGTGAAGTGGAGTGGCCATTGTATTATTGAGGGTGAGGAGTGAGTGTAGACAGCACGCGTTACTGTGGCTCCAAACACGAGCATATGCAATACAATAGAGCGCGTTGGCGCAGCATAGCCAAAGAAGACAAGTAAAGCGAAGGAGTAAGGAGATACTTACCTTCATAACAGCGTTAATTCCATGCTGCACCAGCATGTGTGGAGCGAACTACGATCCTGGATATACCTCGTGTTACTTGCTTCACGCGAGACCAACCACATGAGCTTTATGACAGAAGACGCCCCAAAATGCACCACATAAATGTACCGGAAGTTGGATGCAAAGAGTGCAATAGCAGGTGTGCCTCCCTTGTGGAGAAAAAAAACATTAGAAAGAAAGTCACGAATGAGCAACGAGGAAAGAGAGCCGCGACTGGTGTTTTGGGTTCAGAGTCTCGCTGGGTGTCGAGCGTGTACCCGCTTTTACGGTCCTGTACAGTATAGGACCGGTAGTTGAGCCAGCGCTGTCATTTGAGTAGGGCTCGGGGAATTAGGGATCCCGCTCTGGTTGACCGGCTAATTAGCACGACCAATTGTGAAGGCCTAAATGACGAGTGTAAATGACAGCAAATTCACTCAAATTCACCCATAGCTCTTTGACGCTGATTTGCGCTGATTTGCAGGTGAATTTGGTCTAATTGACCGTAATATACAACGAAGCTGCTTATTTCCATTCCTCCCACTCATCATCCATCGGTGTCGAGGACGAAGTCCTGGCCACCACCTTTGGCGTCGACGGACCTCCACGAGCAGCCATTGGCTGTACAGGGTGGTCTGACAGAATATCGAGGAGGTACGTGGATGATATGTCAATGTCTTTACCCACATTGAACTCCGTGCTTTTCACACCAGCTAAACCCACATGGTCCGCGCTATCACGCCAATCCCCATCTTCATCATCCGAGTCTGAACATATACCTTGATGTTCGCTGGTCAAGCTCGAAATGGCGTCCACGGTCACGATAGGTGGTCGAATAGGTGGCGGGACGACAGGTGGTGTCTCAGGTTTACCGTGGATGGTTGCATACATATCTCGCCATTTGACGGAAGGAGCGACTGTTGGTTCTTCGCTCACGTCGGCTTGCCAGCGGTGCCACTGACGAATCTGTATATGTTCTTTTAATGTTGAGATGTCTTGGCTGCTCTGAGTGGGGCTGTTAAGCCATGTGATTGTTGAAACTGTCCTCTCGTCAGCCATCGACACTGGTACGACGGAGTATAACTTGATTGCAAGGGCCTGGACATAAGAGTGAGTCAAATGAAAAAAAAAATATTGAACAAATGTTACCCCAAGGACTCGCGCGTTTTCGTCCTTTTGAACAGCCAACCACCAGTCTCGAACATTCTTGTGCTTGCGAATCTTACGGTTGAAAGGATCCACTCCTTTGTGATACTCCTTGAGCTCGACCTTCAATGCCTGCAGAGCCTCTCGTGGAGTCAATCCAGCGAAGCGGGGATTTCTCTCTTTCATAAGCTTCGCGGCAGCTTGATCTGACCTTACCCCATCATAAACATCACCATACTCGTGCTTGAGCATGAGCTGAAGGCTCGTGCCAACTCTCTTCATGATTGAATCTTCGGGGGACACAATACTGTATGCCCCATTTGCTTTCGTCAAATGGATGGGAGGCAGGTCAAGAGGATTGATATTCTTGTAGATCTGTGCAGTTCGGTGTTCTTCAGAGCATCAGTTTTGTGACGACACTGCAACGAGTTGTCCACCTACCTGGGTGCAAGAAAAATGCCGTGATATATGGATCATTTGGTGCGTCGTTGATCATCTGATTGAACCGCGCATTTGTAATCGCGCGAATGGCCAATTTGGTCTCTTCACGCAGTCAAATTGTATTGCCTCGAAGGAGTTGTTCCATTTGTGCGACAATGGCAAGCCAGTACAGATAGACGTCTGCGCATGTTGTATGCGCAGATTCCAGACACTGAATTGCCTTCGCGTATGGTCCCGTAATTGCTACAAGCTTGGCTAAGGCAACTTGAAACATTAGCGAATCTGTGGTGTTCGCCTCGAATAAATGATTTCATCCCTGCGCAGATGTTTGCGAGTTGTTACTTGGATCAAAACGGTACATAGTATCTTACCTTCACGTCAATCCCCAGACTCGGATTGCTAACTATGGCTTGCATTGCAGGCAAACAGCGTTGCAGTGAGGCCGCAGACCAATGAATGTTTGCGAATCGAGTTTTGCTGATTTTCTCTAGGCCCCGGCCAATTTTAAGAACACCACGATGATAGTTGAAGTGCTCCATTGCATAGCCTGACTTGTCCATGAAAGCCAAAATCTTTCTAAGATGGTCAGAGACCTGCAGGTAGGGTCCGAGTCATTAGCCTGAATCTTGACGAGTACAAGTATCACTCACCTCTTCAAATTCGGGCAGCTGACATATTTGCTTGGAGCACAGTGATAGTAAATGACATGCATCCTGGAGGTTTAAGATATAAGGCTGCTTTGCCGACAAATCTCTGCGGCAGTTTTTCGTGTTTCCAGTGTCATCTGACGATGAGCCGGAGAAGTTATAGGGCCCGATATCGGCAATGACCTATCGCAACATTAAGGTGAGCTTTACATTTGTGCACCGAGCGGGGTACAAATTGGACTTACACCCTCCAACAACTCTCCAATATATTTGGCTGTATGACTGAGCATCGAGGCGTCGTCGAGCTCAAGCAGAAGGGTTCGCCTGTCAGCAGTGGTGACATGAACAGTGTAGAATGATTTGGGCTTCCGGATTTTTCCACCATCAAACGTAATGGTGAGATCACGTTGTGTTTTCAGATAGTTGAAAATCATTTTTGTTATTCTTGCAGATTCGTTTGGAATTAGTGTATCGGCAAGAGTCGTTGCAGAGGCAGGCTTGTAGTTGGCATTCAGAATGCTACAAAAAGCCTTGAATTCATCTGAATCAATGATGTGTGGTGGGATTCCCGTACACGTCACAAGTAGCATGAGTGCTTGGTCACCTTTCTCCTTTAGTGCTTTATGACCTTCGGTAACATACTTCTTGTTGAATGACGCAACCTGTTTTGAACTTGAAACGACCTGCAGCTCCATCCTTGGTTTCTTCATCGGCCGGTCTTCCACCTCCAATAGCATGACGTCATTCGAATCCGAGTCCGACTTTGACCCTGCTTCTAGGACCACACCTTTTCCCTTCCCTCGTACAGCTTTGGAAGCCATGTAATCCCTAGCTTCTTTGCGCCACTCCCTCGCCATACTCGGACACTCATTGGCAGCATGCTTCATGATTCGTTGCCGAGCTCTTGGCCATGACCAGGTGATGTTACAGCCACGGCTGGCAATGCACCGAACAAGTTTTTCCCCAGTGGGATCACTTGCTAAATGGCAAGGCTTCGAAACCATGCGAAGCAGTGGATGCATCTTTGCTCCACCTTTTCGACTGTCCTCGTCTTCGCCAGCACTGATATACCAGTCATCATCGAAGGTTGCCAATATATGGCTATCGAGCTTCTGAACCTTGGGCTTTCGTTTCCCGGGTATCTGAGTATGATCAGCCGTAGTTGTAGTATTAGACCTATGTATTATGGCAACTACCATTTTTACCATAGACACTTTTGATGGCAATTACCAGCAGCACAACTTGACCTAATCCATGGCATTTGCTGGTTGTAGTATTAGACCTAGTATTATGGCAACTACCATTTTTACCATAGACACTTTTGATGGCAATTACCAGCAGCACAACTTGACCTAATCCATGGCATTTGCCTGGCCCTATTTTGCTGGGTGTTTTGGCTTTCACAGCCGCATTTTTTGGATTTTTGAAACTCAGCTATGTTTTCAGTCACAAATGTGTTTTCCACATTTGTCAGATGTTTTGGTATGTTTTATTCCGCAATTTTGGCCTCCAAAAGCGGAAATTCATAAAACACATCCTGTTTTGGTCACCTCCTCATGTCAGGCCTCCCCACATTATTCCCACACTCCGCATTTTCGCATTTTTAGTCACCTACTGTGGGAATTACCCCACAACACCCAAAACATCATCCCAATATGGTATACCACATAATTATAATTATTCCCACACCCTCCCCACCTCACTGCAGCTTCACCACTACACCACAATAGGTCCTCCCTTGTATCTAAGTAGTAGTTTGGTATATACATGTATAATATTATCTAATAAACCGCTTTTTTTGTCAATTTGTGTGCCTGCTCATCCTCCAGGGCCTTTTTCAAACAGGGTAGGGTACAGAACATTTTCGCATTTTTGCCCCTTTGATAGGGGGGTGTTCCAGGACATTCAGAACACATTTATGAGCATATATGAGTAGATTCCCATCTTTATTTCACCCCCTGAAGTGTCCTACATCAATAGATATAGCACATATGCAAGAAAACACAGAATATGTTCTCATTTGATTATTTCTAGGTGAACAGCCTTGTAAAAATGATTCCCAGCATCTATTTAACAATAGGAACAATGTATCAGGAGCCCAGGACCATAGGATAATTCCCTGTTGCATGGTGTGCCCCCCCTCTCCTGGTGGTTTACCCCCTGTGAAAAATTTTCCTGTAGGACCGGACCTCAATTGAGGCAGGGGGTCTATTCCTATGTATATTTGAGGTAAGTCTATCATATAGCTGGCCCAGGACATACATAGGATCCTGCTACAGGAACAAAAACATAGAAAATCGCATTTTTGACACTTTTGATGTTTTGTAGCCCCTTACACTTGCACAAATGACCAGACCTGCTCATATATGATCAGTAGTACATTCACAAATATGTTTTGTGCCAAGGATCAGCCCTACATAGGGTGCAAATGTGATATATGATGTACAGGGGCTTTTCTACTGATAAGAAGCCTACATAGTAATCAAGCCTGTGATAAGTAATCAAAGACCTGGGATATGTCCTATATATGCCCCTGATGATAGATCTGAAGATTTAGAAAGATCCATTAAGGACTGACTGAATGACAAGTAAAACCACATATGTGTGAAAAGTGACAATTGACATCTTTTCACACAAAGTTACATTTATATATGATACAGGTCAAATATTTTATTAACAATATGTAGGATACATTGTAGACTACTAAAGGAACATATACTACATACTGCCCTGAGGTTGAAGGGTGGTGGAAGGGATGTGGTGTATATCTGAGTTGACCTAGCATCAAAATGCTACTATTGCTCAACTGACCATTTTCGATGTTTTGGGTCTTTGAACTTTCCCACACTCAATTTCTTATCTATTTCACTTCCTCAGCACTCAATTCTTGTAGGATTGTTCTGTACATTTAGGACTATGATACTGAGTATATTTGAAATCTACTCCAGGTGTCTGATTATTAAATTTTGATGTATTGAAAGTATGGGATCCTTATCAGTAGAAATAGCAAGTATTCACACTAACTCAAACCTCTGGCCTATTTTGAGCTGATCCTTGTCACAAAAAGCAAGTATATATACTATGATAATGATATATGAACAGGATGTATTATTTATGCAAGAGTAAGATACTGAAAACATCAAAAGTGTCAAAAATGCGATTTTCTATGTTTTTGTTCCTGTAGCAGGATCCTATGTGTGTCCTGGGCCAGCTATATGATAGACTTACCTCAAATATACATAGGAATAGACCCCCTACCTCAATTGAGGTCCGGTCTGTTGAGTTATACAAGCCAAAAACATAAGTTTGCGCCGAGAGCGTGAACGTGCGTGCTTACAAAGCACAAGTAGCGGACTTAAGTTTTAAGTTTCAAAGAGAAAACATATAATATAAAAGAGATGTACCTAGGAGATCCCCTAATATTAACATCTTGCGCTCACACGAAATCGTCTGATCCAAACAATTCTATTCATCTACGCCTCGTATCCAATACTCGTAATCTAATCAACAATAGGTTATGAGCCCTGGCGTGCGCAAATAAATATCTATCTATTATATCAGACGAGATCTAACTAAAAATCAAACCCCTAAAATGACAGACCAATCTACTGGTTCATCGTTGACATCGTTGTATCGGATCGAGCATTTGAACGACACCAATTGGCTCGGATGGAAGCGCCGAGTAAAGGCGATCATGTTTGAAAAAGGAATTGAAGGGTATGTCGAAGGTACCGTCCCCAAGCCTGCACGTGGCCCAGATCCAGTGTCGGCACAGAGGGAAGCGGACATAGCGAAATGGGAGATGCAAGACCGTAAGGCCCAGACTGTGATTGAGCTGTCAATAAGTGATAGCCAAATGATTCACTTAGCTGGAGCCAGAACGGCAAAAGACATGTGGGATCAATTGAAAATCGTGAAGGAATCACGAGGTAAACAAGCGATCACCACATGGCGGCGAAAGTTCTATAGAACGGTCGCCGATGAAGGCGATGACGTCCCCATGCATGTCAAAAATATGAGGGAAATACAAGAAACCTTACATATGATGGGAAGTCTGGTGACGGAGGAAGACTTCTGCACCGTGCTCATCTCATCGTTACCGGAATCTTGGGACACCTTCACCACGACGTACCAGATTAGGATGGGTGATACGAAGACGATCACGTCACATGAGTTAATCTCCCTTATCTTGGAGGAGAACTCGCGACGAAATGAAAAAGATGTGAAAGGAAAAGGAAAGGAGACTCGAGAGTGCGCTTACCTTGAAAGGAAAGAATTTAGGGAAAAGGAAGCGAGAAGATGTGAAGAAGTGCCGGATCTGTAAAAAGTCCGGCCATACCGAAGCTGAGTGTTGGTTCAAAGATAAGCAATGCTCTAACTGCGGAAAAGCGGGACATACTAGAGAGAATTGCTGGAGCAAAGGAGGAGGAAAGGCGGGGCAAGGCCCGTCTAAGTTTCCTCTCAAAAAGCGCATCAAAAATGACAACGCTCACGTCGTTGATGACGTAGAAGATGTTGCCAAAGAAGCGCAATATGAAGAGGAAGATGTTGCCTTTTTTGGCGAAGAGATGCAGGTCGAGCCGATCGAGGTCGAGAACCAGACAGTAGTCGAGGTCAATGATCAGGTCGAAGACGAAGACCATATTAATGTATCTAATAATAGTGATGAATACGAGAAGCTTAGCTATTATGATTGGCTGGCAGACTCAGGAACGACATCACATATTACTAAGATTCGATCCGCAATGACGGATTATGTTCCATTGACGGATCACAAAGTCAGCGGGATATCTAATGAATCCCTTAAGGCTGAGGGACGTGGAACAGTCGAACTAGTAAGTACGGTAAATAAGCAGCAGGTAACCTGCAAGCTTAAAAATGTATTATATGTACCGCGTGCCTCAAACAACCTTCTATCTATCACGCGCCTAGATAGAGAGGGAGGACATGCCATAATGGGTAACGGCGTAGTAACCTTAAAAGTGCGCGGAGGACGCACAATAGCCAAAGGGAAGCTTCAAAACGGGTTATATTTATTAAACTCTCAGGCTAAGTTACATCCAATAACTAAAATATATACTACTCGAGAGGAAAAACCTGTAGATTGGCTTACCTGGCACAAAAGGTATGGGCATATAGCCTTTAGCGGTCTAAAAAGACTGCACAAGGAAAAATTAGTTGAAGGTATGAATATTGATGAGAACTCACCTATGCCGCAGTGTGAAGCCTGTATTCAGGCAAAGCAAACGCGTGATTCATTTCCGCGTAAGGCTGATGATCGTTCTGGATCGATCGGAGAACTCACACACAGTGATGTGTGGGGTCCAGCCAGAGTACAGTCGATTGGTGGATCTAAATATTATATTTCATTTATCGACGACTGTTCCCGTAGGACCAGTGTCGAATTCATGAAAAATAAAAATGAAGCTTCCACAAAAGTAAAACAATATGCGACGTACCTTAAGAAGCGCTGGCAAGACCAACCGAAAAGGTTCTGAGTCGATAACGGAACAGAATATGTGAATAACGATCTACAAACCTGGTGTAAGAACGAAGGGATTGAGCTAGAGACAACTGCACCGTACTCACCTGAGCAAAACGGAGTCTCTGAAAGACTCAACCGAACGTTAATAGAATTAGCTAGGGCAATGTTGATCGAAAAAGACTTACCGGAGTCTTTATGGGCAGAAGCAGTATCTCATGCTGCTTATATCAGAAATCATGCACTGACGCGAGCGCTGCAAGGCGCAACGCCGGAAGAGCTTTGGAATGGTAAGAAGCCGAATATAACTCACCTACAAGAATTTGGGACACCGGTATACGTGCTACAAGAAGGCACAAATCAATCTAAGATGAGCCCAAAGTCAGTAAAGCAGATCTTTGTAGGATTTGCAGACGGACCTCGTGCCATCAAATATTATAATACCCGTACTCACCAAGTTCGAGTGTCAAGGAACTATAAGTTCCTAACACAAATCACGCCAAGCGCATCTGATGCACAGCGCGAGGGGGAGTTGGATAGGATGGACGCGCAGTCATCAGAAACTGACGCAGTATCACCTACAAAAGGAAAAGAAGACCATCAAAAACAAAATCAGCGTGATGATCTGATGGGAGAAGACGAGAACTCACCCTTAAAAAGGAAGCGTCCTCCCGAAGATGAAATGATGCCTAGAAAATCTAAAAGACAAACGGTAAGACACGACTACCAACAATTAAATGACCCAGAGCCAGAATGGGCTTACCTCGAGTATGAACGTCATGAGCTTGAGGAAGAACTCTATGAAGAGGATGTAGTTCTCGCGGCCTTTGTTGAAAACGGCAGCTTCGAACCACACGAGCCTAGATCATTGAAAGAAGCACAATCATCAGATGACTGGCCGAAGTGGGAAGAAGCAGTGCGAACAGAACTCACCCAATTAGAGCAAATGGGCACCTGGGAATTGGTAGATCCTCCGAAAGATCGCACCCTAGTAGGGAACAAATGGGTCCTCGTAAAGAAAACTAATAAAGAGGGAGAAGTGGTCAAATATAAGGCACGGTTAGTAGCCAAAGGGTACTCACAAATACCGGGCATGGATTATACAGATACCTTTGCCCCGGTAGTACGCCTTGAGACGATACGTTCAGTTATGTCCACAGCCGCATCCCTTGATTGGGAAATGCAACAAATGGATGTAAAAGGGGCGTACCTTAACGGCATATTAAAAGAAGAAGTATATATGGAGCAACCCGAGGGCTACAATGATGGGACCGGCCGAGTATGTAGACTACGAAAAACCCTCTATGGGCTAAAACAGTCGGGCCGAGAATGGAACCTAGAGCTAAATAGCCGTCTGACGAGTATCGGATTCAAACGATTGAAATCTGATCCGTGCACATACATCAGAAAGACCGCGGAAGGAACGGAAATAATTACCGTATGGGTCGATGACCTATTATTATTCGCGGATCACTCAAGTCTGATGGATGGATTAAAGGGGCAATTAAAAAATATCCTTGATGTCACTGACTTAGGAGAACCGAGAAAAATTGTTGGGATTGAGATCACACGAGATAGACCTACAAGGTCAATCCGACTCACACAGACCAAATATATTGAGTCTATCCTAGCAAAACACGGACTCCAGTCATGTAATTCAGTAGGAATGCCACTAGATCCAAAAATTACACTTGAGAAAGAAGCGACTGATGGAGAAGGCAACCGAAGTAACGGGTATGCATCTTTGATCGGGTCGTTGATGTATTTGGCGGTAGCCACGCGTCCGGATATAGCATATGCTATACAAAGACTTAGCTCGTTTACTGCTAACCCAGGATTAGCACATTGGGTAGCAGCAAAACGTGTTCTAAGATACTTAGCTGGAACGTGAGAACTAGGAATAAAATATCAAAATAACAAGGCACACGACCAAAGCCAAATTCGATTTGTCGGATGGTCGGATGCAGATTATGCTAACGACCCGAGAGATCGGATATCTATATCGGGATATGTTTTTAAACTAGGAGGCGGTGCGATCACATGGAGTTCAAAGAAGCAAAACGCAGTCACGCTTTCGTCAACGGAAGCAGAATATGCTGCGATGGCTCACGCTGCACGTGAAGCTGTATGGCTTCGGAATTTATTTGAGGAATTAAATTTACCTCAAAATGATCCAACCGTTCTTCATGGTGATAACATGTCCGCATTAGCGATTGCGCGAGATCCACAGTACCACGCGAGATCTAAACACTTTGATGTGAAAGATCACTACATCAGACAGAAAATTCAAGATCGGGTAATTCACGATCAATACTGTCGCACTGATGAGATGATAGCAGATATATTAACGAAGCCACTACATAAGCCGAAACATTGGAAATTTACTAATGATCTAGGCATGTTTTCGGCTTGAGGGGGAGTGTTGAGTTATACAAGCCAAAAACATAAGTTTGCGCCGAGAGCGTGAACGTGCGTGCTTACAAAGCACAAGTAGCGGACTTGAGTTTTAAGTTTCAAAGAGAAAACATATAATATAAAAGAGATGTACCTAGGAGATCCCCTAATATTAACATCTTGCGCTCACACGAAATCGTCTGATCCAAACAATTCTATTCATCTACGCCTCGTATCCAATACTCGTAATCTAATCAACAATACGGTCCTACAGGAAAATTTTTCACAGGGGGTAAACCACCAGGAGAGGGGGGGCACACCATGCAACAGGGAATTATCCTATGGTCCTGGGCTCCTGATACATTGTTCCTATTGTTAAATAGATGCTGGGAATCATTTTTACAAGGCTGTTCACCTAGAAATAATCAAATGAGAACATATTCTGTGTTTTCTTGCATATGTGCTATATCTATTGATGTAGGACACTTCAGGGGGTGAAATAAAGATGGGAATCTACTCATATATGCTCATAAATGTGTTCTGAATGTCCTGGAACACCCCCCTATCAAAGGGGCAAAAATGCGAAAATGTTCTGTACCCTACCCTGTTTGAAAAAGGCCCTGGAGGATGAGCAGGCACACAAATTGACAAAAAAAGCGGTTTATTAGATAATATTATACATGTATATACCAAACTACTACTTAGATACAAGGGAGGACCTATTGTGGTGTAGTGGTGAAGCTGCAGTGAGGTGGGGAGGGTGTGGGAATAATTATAATTATGTGGTATACCATATTGGGATGATGTTTTGGGTGTTGTGGGGTAATTCCCACAGTAGGTGACTAAAAATGCGAAAATGCGGAGTGTGGGAATAATGTGGGGAGGCCTGACATGAGGAGGTGACCAAAACAGGATGTGTTTTATGAATTTCCGCTTTTGGAGGCCAAAATTGCGGAATAAAACATACCAAAACATCTGACAAATGTGGAAAACACATTTGTGACTGAAAACATAGCTGAGTTTCAAAAATCCAAAAAATGCGGCTGTGAAAGCCAAAACACCCAGCAAAATAGGGCCAGGCAAATGCCATGGATTAGGTCAAGTTGTGCTGCTGGTAATTGCCATCAAAAGTGTCTATGGTAAAAATGGTAGTTGCCATAATACTAGGTCTAATACTACAACCAGGGGTGGTATGATTGACTTTGATTGGCTTTTGTTTTGTAGAACTCGAGTCCGAGACAAGGACTGGCAACTTTATAGTTTGCCATCAGTAAGTCTATTTTATTGGACGGAAAAATAAGATTTAACTCACAGCTTTTCCCGCGGCAAGAATGAGGCCTCGCGCAGCTTCGAGAGTGTCGTCAACCCATTTCTCCAGGATAACATCACCCGGAAATCTCTTTGTCCATGTTTCAAAAACGTGGACTATGGCCTCCATCTCTGGGCCTCGTTCAACAAGTTTCAGGCCATCAACTCGACTGCCCAACCTGACTTCTAGCTCTCGATTGACGGCAGCAGCCTCGCCAATGTCCACAGCCCATTCAGCATCTGGGCTGAAGTTCGAGAATTTATACTTTGACTCCTTGGGAATAGGTATGTCTGCTGGCAATGCTGCAAGACAGAGTCGTAGTTCAGCTAGTTGATCCTTGAGATGTTGTTGCATTTAGCTTTGTGATGGGGAGGACAATACTTTTACAATATTTCTGCGACTCGAACTTCACAATTCTTCGGATTCTCGGTGATTGTCTGAATCGGCAACCAAATCTACTTATATATTTTGACTATGACGAGCCAGGGTGTTCAGAAATTAAGCTTTTTACACTGTTCCAGCCGAAACCAGCCGAACTGAACCAGACCCAAATTCACCCAAATTGACACCCCGTTTTCGAGGGTCTGAAATTCACCCTGTCATTCACGGTAAATTAGCAAGGCAAATTAGCTGGGCAAATCAGCCCACCCCAAATTCCCCGAGCCCTACATTTGAGCCGCTGGATGTGCATTTAGCGTGTATGATAAATCAGAGGAGAAATTCACTTGCTTACAAATGTGCAGTTACGGTTCGAACTGTATGATCGTCATACGCTCTTCCACGTTACTGCTCGTCTGTTCATCAGGTAACTGACCCGAAAACGATAAATTCTTAGCTAGCTTTGTCTGATCTAAAATCTGCATAATACTTATCAGAATTATATGCCATATGAGAATGCTTTAAATACCCGGACTTAGTTGGGTGGAATCCGCCAAATGCACAATTGTGACAATCCAGTTGTGTTGACCTGTCAGCTTACCACCAAGATGGTGCGTATTGCAACACCCACCTGCCGTGGCAAAGAAATATTAAATTGTTGGGAGTGACCACTGTCACCTAGTCGAGGACCAATGGCAATGTACTGCAATGATGCCGTCCCTGGTCATGTTATGTAATCTCTGATTGTTTGTACTTTCTTCCAAATCACTGAACTGATGCTAGCGTCAGAAAAAGCTTTATATGGCCGGACTCCATTGGACCAACACTGCCTACAACCCAAGAGCGCCTAGCATCCATAGCGCAGTACCAAGTCGTGTAAGCGTGATTGTCCTTTGCAATCATAGGTTGCCATTGCACCGTCAACAAAATTTCCCAGGGCGTCTGTTGTTCGGTACGTGGTTGTGATGCTAGCCGGCAATGCTCGAATCTGCTAAGTGCATAATTTAGGCGACGAGCGACAGTGCATTAATATGCCGCCTAACCTCGATGATATATGCCAACTGCACACAAAGTTAGTTTTTTATTTTATGTTTCACATTCCCTCTCTAAGTGCCGGAGTCACCCAAGGCCAGATTGGGTTGGATGAGAGCTACATTTAGGCCCAAGGTGCGGACGCATGACGTGTGGTATCCTTCGTCAGTTTATTGATGAAGTATGGTCTTCGCATACAAGGTGAACGAGCCGTTCTGTTTTCCGCAAACTCTCCCTGAACGACTCCGCTGCACAGAATCTTCGAACGCTAGGCTGCATCGCGCCTCAGGCGTCAAGGAGCTGATACTGGTAGCGCGGTTCCTTCCATCCACACGCAGTCACAGTATAGTCATCACCTGCAATCTTAGCTTGTTATTTTCATTCAACCAAGTGCAGGCATAATGTTGGCTTCATATCTTATCGTGCAAGACATTCTTTCTTTGGCAATATATTGCATAGGGAGACAAATGTGGCGCGCTACGACGACCAACTACCATTTCACAGCAGTGTGACACGTCCGTTGTCCTGCGCTCACTTCAGAGGGCTAGTTGGGTTACAAAGGGTAAACAGGTTGTTATTAAATTACATTTCTATTATATACGGACAGACATATTTGAATGAAAACTACGCAGTGACAACATCCAGACGTGTGGCGTGTTTGAGGGCAAGGCGTTTTTGTCGGATCTTGGATAAGGCGCTGTTGGCACTGGTAGGTCTCTTGGCAGCAGAGGATGTGGGAAAGACTTGACTGAGTGAGCGGCGACATATCAGCCTTGACGGCGCGGTAAACGGTGATAAAACGTACCAATTCCACCAGGTGAGCAGTTCATCAACTTCTTGACATTCTTCTGGGTCTTCTAAAAGGTCGAGGAGGCTATGATAGAACGTCTCGGAGTCCGTGGTTGTGTCGGTCCGCGAGAATACGGAGGACGAGCTGAGAGAAAATCGCACCTTTAGTCGTACATCAAAACCATTCTGCGATAAAAGTGTGATGCCCGACGGACCTGAGTTGCGATGTAAGCCAGGGAAGCGATAGTAACGGAATTCATGCCGTGGAGGCGAGCGTTTCCTGATCGCGTGGCCTTCGGCTCCCTCTCAACCGAACTCGGGGACGTGAAAACATGCTTATAGGCCTGGTGGGTTACAATGTAGTGAATGGATAGTGTAAAAATATAAGTGCGCACTCACACACACTAGCAAGCGGCTCCTAAGCAAACCACACCACGGGTCTTCGGGGTCATAAATATAGTGGGCGTACAAAAAAACGGGCCATTGATCCCCACATACTAGCATTTCACCGCTTCGGAGGTGCTCCTTCGTCCTGTTCACAGAAAACAGCGCGAAAAGAATTTAAGGACCGTAGACATGCCAAAAAATTTAAACATACTGAGGGTGGTTCCAGTCCAACCCAGCAGGACAGAGGAGAGAACCCGTGAGTTCGTGATTGAAACCGCGGTCAATCTTGGAGTTTCTGTGTAAAGGAGGTTGTATAGGTTCTCCTTTCGGAGAAATCCAGTCAAGGACCGCAGACTTCAAGGTCTTTGTGTCGTCGCCTCTGGCGCCTGCGGCTCCTTTACCGATCTGTATATCATAAGCATGAGGTCTGGCCACGCGGAAAAAAGATGTACCAGCTCTCCAACGTGAAGGATTTCTTCTTCAGATCCACCTTTCAGTCGTTCCAGAAGGCCAGGATATGAGTCTAATAGTTGCTCAAAGACGCGGTGTTCTCGCCGCTCTCTGTCATGCACGTCAGCAAACATTTAAATACAGAGATGCACACATTTACTCAGCAGGGAATTCCTCCAAAGGGGTATCTTCCAGTAACTCCAGTCTCAAGACGCCGTTGGTGAGCAAAGAAGGGTAGTTGCACAACGCGAATACCGTTCGACCAAAGTGGCGTCCGTGAGAGACAAGCGGGTCGGATGAGGAGCTGGGAGACGGGGAGAGTCAACGAAAGCTGTAGTCGACAATAGAGACTGCTTACGCTTTTTTTCGAGGCCCCATTTGGAGGGCTGACGAGCCGCGTTTGCTCGGGATACCGGAGGTGGTGTCCTGGGTAGTCATGAAGGCAATGGAGGAAGGGAAGGGTAGCCTGGAATTTGCAGCTTTTATCCGCGGCGCGACGTTACATAACACTCCATGAAAACAGCTGGCCAGCTATGCCGCTATGGTACTGGCGGCCAATGTAGCTACAATGAATGGCGTCAAAAAAGTGGCCATGAATGATGGCCAAAACAGCGGCCATGGTGAATGGCGGCCAAAGGATGGCTATAGTGACTCCAGCCCGCTCATTGGCTAGCCTGCTGGAACGCATCAACCCTGAGCTAAGCTAGCGAGTTTGATATATGAAGGGTAGACAAGAGTGGCATATCACCATCAGCATAAAGCTCCATCCTCTCGTTGCAGCTCGCCACTCAATAACACACCAGCCTAGCGTAATATGCCACATACCATGTGTGGGAACTTCACAGTGGAAGGACGTAGTATCAGTTTGAACCTGCGGTAAACCTGACGCTCCAATCTGACGGTGGGACGTACTGATGCTTTTGTTAAGGATCGAGTTAGTGGGTGATGCTAAAGGAAGCAGTGAGGAACTCGCCGGTATAAGGTCTGTCAACGCCATCAACAATTCTCGAAGCTAATTGTAGACCAGTGAGCTGAACGTTGATGACAACGATTCCTCAGCACGTGACAATGGGGCTCCACTTCCGCTGGTTATCGTCCATGACAAAGGTGAGGTGGACTCCATGATTGAGCTCAAAGAGAGACTGCGTCTGGCAGAGATTAAGTGCTCGCAGCTGGAAGCGCTGTACCAAAAGTATAGGCTTCGTTGGTTGGAGGAAAATCATCGAGTGAAGGTGCTGAAAGGGTACGCACCATATGGAATCAGTACTTGCTCTCCCCATCAGATCCCATGGAGTGCCCCTTCTCCTACTCAAAGTATGTCGAACACACTCATTCTTAAAATCTACTGACTGGACTGGCCCAGGTGAATATGATCCCGAATTTGAGGTGCAAGAGTGAATACAGAAGGTGTATCGTAGCACCGTGCCATCCTGCAATTGCCGTGACATAGATGTGAAGCCCCGTGACTAGCCGAAGAAATAGCAGATTCATGTGATTCCAGTGTGTCAGTGGACGACACGCAAAAATGGGAAGGTGAAATTTGATGATCAGAGGTATTGGGCCTGGAGTCAAAACTGGTTTGACGTCAGAAGCTGTTTCCAGAGCACTACTATCATTGAATGGCGCTACAACTGCAGCGCCTAGCTTGGACTGAGGTGAAATCCCCAGTCGGCCCTGATGTCATCTATAAGGTCACCGACGGCGCCGAGCTTCAGCCTGGCCATATCCTGGGTAATATCCCAGTCGAAAGATGCGTCGACGCCTTCGTTGAGCGTTGGTTGGAACACGCTCAGACGGATAACTAGAGAAGTTTCGGTTTTTGACATGTCGCTAAGGTTCGTACGAACAGGCAATGCTGAAGGTTTCTGGATCGAAGTTGGACGGGGGATGGGATGAGGGAGATGGCGGTGAGTCTTGCGTGGATAAAATGTTCCAAGTCTTGAGAAATACGTAAGAAGCGGCTGTCTAGAGAGACACATAATACCCAAGCTGGAGTGTAGCGAGGGGGACGACGCGTGTTGACAAGAACCATCGTTTAGTATGTTCACGCGAAGGAACGCAGCCGCCATTTGGAGGACTGAAGTACTGACGTCAGAAGCCGAATTAAGCAAAAAGCTGCAAAGAAATTAACTGACCGGTTTTGCTGGATTAGGGTTAGGGTTAGAAATATGTATTTGCCAGGAGCTGCTTGAAGGCGCCCAAGGCCAAAAAAAAGCCTATAGTAAAATAAAATAAATCCTGAGTGTTCCCAGGGCGCCCTTTGGTGCTCAGGGAAAAGCCACGCAAGTTAACAGCGGATGTTCACGGATCAGCGCCTGAGCAACTGAAAGTGTCCGCATGATGCGGAGCCGTGCATAGTGCGTGTATCGGTGGCTAGTATGAGCGGGATCCCAGTGGTACTAACTGACAGAAAAAAGAAAGGTCGAACCTTGGAAATATGATCACGTGACTATTTAAAGCCCGCCGGCAAAAGCCGGGGACTAGGTGAAGCAATCTCATTCACTAGCACAGGTCGACCGCCACTTGTGCTGATAAAATGGATTTGTTCGCATTTGTCAATCAATGTAATAGTATATTAAAATCACACTGTTTTACACAGTCGATACAGCCGCTGGCAACAATCAATACAAAGGCAAGAATAATTAATGACAACTAGAGCTCCCACAGGATGCAATCGAACGCAAAAGACGATGCACTGGACTGGTATGATCCTGACTGGAGCTGAGATGGACGGTATTACCAAACTTCAAAGTCGTTGTGAGACTGATCCGTGTCATCGTCAGTGTCCACGTCACAGTAGCGTAGCTCATCAGATAATACAGGCCGCAGGATGGATTGACCCCAGGATGATGTTTGTGAACCTTAAAGGGCATCAGCTGCGGAGAAGAACTGGTAGATTTACGCTTACTGTGATCAGAGAAATCAAATGCATGGGTGTTCTCAAGGGCTAGGGTGTATAGGGTTATCTCAGTTTGTGCGCGGTGCATCTTGGCCTGCAAGATGAGCAGATCCAGCCCATGATTGCGTAGATTGGCGTTACTGTGTCGGGTGGCGGGTGACTTCGTCATCAGCTTCGACTGCATGTCCAGTTCCGTTTGGAATGCCTCATAAAAGGCTTCTTGGACGTCGGCGGTGACCCATGTGCTCAGCAGGGGTAATGAGGGGCCAATGCGCTGTAGATAGACAGTTGAGCACAGTCAAATCAAAATTTAGAGTACTGACATCTAAATTGCTGTATGCTGGTTCTTCCTGCGCAGAGGAGGGTTGACCAAGTGATGAAGGGGGCGAGGCCTCCAAAGGGGAAGAGTTCTCCAACGGGGGGGAGCTCTCCAACGGGGGATAAAATCCCGTACGGTTGAGGTATACGTCATTCCTCATTAACCAAGCTTCGCACTTCACTCGCGTAGAGATCGAGCAGGCCAGAGGTGCACAAGGTAAAGGTGAGCACTGTGAAGGCGTACCCACATGCCTCAAGGTTACGGAAGGAGTCTTGATCTCGTGCTTGGCTGGAGTTCCAATATGTGCTACAGAGTGAGAGAGTGAGGACCATGATTCCGCATCTCAAAGTCAAAGAAGCTCACGTATTCGGAATTGCTCCAAGATTTCGATAGCCTGTGAATACAAAGATACCTCCATCTGACATCGTTTCCTCCTCTCTTCCACAAGAAATCGCTCTACAGCCGCATGCCCATGCCTTCCCCCCATCTCCATTGATCTTGCAGATGCACTGGTGGCTACGCAAGGTTTCCTCCTGCATCGCCTCTATACTGCGCTCCCCGACTAACTCCCAAAGATCACCAGGGTACACTCGATCTTTGAGTAAGTATGACAGTATGTATGATTCAGTCTGAAGCTGTAATAAATAAGATCAATTAAAATATACCAAGACACAAAATTATCGACTGACTTTCTGACTCGCTATGAGTCCGACGTATGCATCCATGAATTTAGAGCCTAATAAGGTGGAGAGGTTAAAAGTGTCCATACGAGCAGTTGAGTAATCAAATAGCTGCAGCGAAAGGCAAGTTGACATCTTTGAATGAACTTCTATCGTGAGGTAGGGTTGGGGGGGTTAGTACCTGGTATACTACAGTAGTTAGTAGCCGTGAGTGTGCTTTGAAGGTCTATTTTGTAGTGGGGAGCTTTTGAAGGGCAAGTGGAGGGTGGGAATCCTCGAGAAGCTTGAGAGCTCCGCGGCGGTCACTGAGTCCTGGCCATCAAAAGAACGAGCTAGCCATCAAAAAATGAGGTAGCCATCAAAAGAATGAGCTAATATTAATACAAGTGTGTGAAATTCGTCGACTTACGCCATTATTGCTGCAGCAGGCATCCTTGACTCTTAGAGCTCAATTGGAGCTTGTTGATATGTCGGTCCCCGTGCGTTTGAAAGTTGTTGTTCGTTTTTTCTATGTTGAATGAACTTTCCACTGGAATGGCCCCGGCCCCCGGGGGCGCTTGAGCTTGAAGTTGTTATTTCATTAAGATGTGGGTCATGTGATTGTATTTCTTACACGATACGTTGAGTGGAAGTTCGAACACAATCGATCGATCGATCAACAATCGACATACAAATTTATCAACGAGACACCATGCATCATACGGGCGTTACGATGATCAAGCTACTGCATCAAGCGATTACGACGGTGCTTTTGCACTCCCCCCGAACAGATATGGTGGTTGATCACTGGCCTGACTCCTACTCTCTTGCATTTTTTGCAGCGTTTGAAGAGAATACGGAATTTCCTCTCTGGAATCCCATCGCCGTCCGAAGAGTCAAGCTTGTTCAGCAATTCTGTTTGTTCTCTGTAGTTCCACACAAATTCAATAGGCAAGACCGGGTGTTCTTCATCATCCATCAATGAAGCTGTGGTGCTGCAGCAAAGCAAAATCATACCTCTTTGAGGGTACTGGAAGGTGGCCAAAGACGACATCTGGAAGTATATGTCTATTTTCACTGTGTGATGGTGAGTTTGGGATTCTTCTTTAGCATGAAGAGCGCTAACCTCGGTATCCGCATATATCTAATGTGCATCTCGCAATCCAGTCGGTATTCTTGTCAATCTTATTCCACCAAGAGTACACTGCCGCCTCTACATACGCCTTTCTTCCACCGCCATCCGCGCATAGGCAGCAAGGGTACCTAAATTCGTGTCCATCACGGTACCTTTCTAGATCGGGTGGCAGAATTCTCTTTCCATCACCGTCTGCAGGCCTGTGTTGTATGGCGTCATGGCCTAGACTTCGCACAGGAATCAAATGGCATCTCACCAATACCATTCAATCATGGACTTCGAGGTGCTGTCGTAGTGTAGGAGGGCGAAGCGGCAGGTTATAGCCTCCGCAATTAGTTTGCCTAACCTCCGAGAGGTGTCATGGTAGTCAGGTGGGGCAGTGATGGTAGAGGAGGGCGAGGATGGAGGTTCCATTGGGTGGTCCAGTGCGACAACAATGTATGGTCTATTATGCTTATATATTAGGCAGCGACTTTTAACCCTGCATCCTTTCTTGCCGTCATTAGGTGCGCCAGCCCCCCACTTTGTCGCCAGTGGTTCCAGCCTTACTTGCAATTTTCAAATGCACTAGCCCCACCTTCAGCCGCCCGAGGCTTTGGTCAGCGGGAATTTGGTCATGTGAGTGATGGCGATCACGCTGGCAGTCTAAGGCTTGGCTGTTTTTGTTATGACATGTCACTGACGTGCTAGTAAGTACTTTTATATCCCGCCTTGTATCATCGGGCTCAATTCCACACTCGTTTTTCAGCCCCTCCTCGAGCTCATAGACCTGGCGGGTTCACTGTCGACTCCCACTCCTTTCAGGTGCACCTGCACGCGTGAGTTTACGCAGGAGAGCGCCTACACCAAACATCAACGTTCGTGCACGCAGGGCAAGAAGCGACTATTTTCTGCTTTATCCAAAGCAAAAGACCTTTTGGGCTCTGCGAAACGGTCCCGAGTGGATGGCAGTGGCAGACCGTATGCCCGTCTTAGCACGGCGTCTTCGAGTGCGCAGCCCCACCGCCCATGCGACCTGTCTACCGACCAGGTTAATGAAGGATCTGTTGCAGGGCCTTCCAACAATGGCTCAACCCTGTCAGCAATGCAACCCCCAAAGGAAGTCTCGCGTACAGGTTTCTCATCGATCAATACCAATCTTGATGCTGCGCCTATGGAGATAGATGTCGACGAAGGTCTACCACTGGCACAGCGGAGAAGCCGACGTGTTGACGTCCCCATGCCGCTGCGCTATAGGCAGTACGAGGACGTGCTTCCACAACCTCCCCCGAGCGTTCCGTCTGACCATATTGCCCTACCACCTGATCCCAACCCACCAGCAAATCTCACTGATGTTTCCACTGGTACTCGTACATCATTTCGGGCTCCTCCTTTCCGTACGGCTAGGAATGTCTTTGGACTAGTACGCCAATTTTTCTCATCCACCCCGCCGTCTCACGACCCAGAAGAAGCTGTGACGCTACAAGATATCAGCTCTATCCCATCCGTTGCTCCAGCAGAGCCAGATCCCCCGTGCGCCCCTCGCGACCTTTCATTTCATCCATACCCCAACCGATCCTCTTTCGAGCTCGGTCACTGGTATTGGAATGGCAGCGTACAGAAGTCTCATCAGGACTTTAAAGAACTGATTGATATTGTTGGTGATGCGCATTTTGATCCTGAAGATGTGCGGGATACACAATGGGACAGGATCAACTCGACGTTAGGTGCGAGCATTCCCGACAAAGAGGGCGACGAATGGGAGGACGAGGACGCGGGCTGGCGTAAAACCCAAGTCACCATTGAAGTGCCCTTCTCTCGGACCACAGCCCAGCCGGGCTCTCAACCGTATGTGGCAGCGGATCTTTACCATAGACCTCTCGTCTCTGTCATTCGGGAAAAGCTCTCCAATGCTCAGGATGACGAGCTTTTCCATTACGAGCCTTACGAACTACGCTGGAGCGCTCCCCATCTTCCCCATGAAGTAAACATCCATGGTGAACTGTACACTTCGCCGGCCTTTATGGATGCGCACCGGAAGCTTCAGGAATCTCCTGGAGAGCCAGGATGTGAGTTACCTCGTGTGGTCGTTGCGCTTATGTTTTGGTCAGATGCTACGCATCTGACAACATTTGGTAACGCGAAGTTATGGCCAGTGTACATGTATTTCGGTAATGAATCGAAATACCGCCGTTGTAAACCGTCCTGCCATCTGGGTGACCATGTTGCCTACTTTCAAAAAGTACGATAACCCTTATGAACCCTCTGAAGTACTGACACTCATTTATTGGTAGCTTCCTGACTCGTTTAAGGATTTTGCAAGTATCTACACTGGTGGCAAGGGGGCTAGCCGTGAATGTGCAACCCATTGCCATCGGGAATTATTTCAAGGTCAATGGAAGATTTTGCTCGATGATGAATTTTTAGAGGTGTACGAGCATGGCATCGTGATCCTTTGCTGTGATGGTGTCGAACGCAGGTTTTACCCGCGGATATTCACCTACTCCGCGGACTATCCTGAAAAGTAAGTTGTGAACGTTAACCAGATGAATTTGAAGCTCACCGAAGCCAGGGTTCTCGTTGCGACGATCCGGCAGCTGGGAGGATGCCCTTGCCCAAGATGTCTGATACCGACTGTGCGGCTTCACCATATGGGAACGAGTCGTGATAGGCACGAACGTTCAACGCTGGCACGGTCCAATACCTCGAGGAGTGACCTGGTTGCCACCGCACGCAGCCTTATCTACAACAAGAACCACGGGGTAGATAGTGCAGGAGTCGAGACACTTCTTAAGCCCAATTCCTGGGTGCCGACCTCGGTGAGCATGATCATCATTCGCGTTTGCCGCCGTTACTTACCCTTGATTAGAATGTTTTCTCTGACTCCCTCGGTGCATTTGGATTCAATCTATTTGCCGCGCTTGTCGTTGACCTCCTCCACGAATTTGAGCTCGGGGTGTGGCGTATGTTACTCATTCATTTACTGAGAATCCTTTTCGCCTTGAATAAGGATCTGATCAACGAGCTTGATAAAAGGTGCTCGATGCATATCTGATGAAGGCCTGACACACTTATACGCCTTTGACAGGTTTAGGCAGGTCCCCCCATTCGGACCCGCGACTATTAGGCGGTTCTCTGCCAATACATCTGACTTGTCAAATATGGCCGCGCGGAACTTTGAAGATATTCTACAGGTATGTCTTTGGAACGATTCTCTTAGGTGCTTTGGAACTCACCTTATATAAGTGTTCTATTCCGGTATTCGAAGGCCTTCTCCCCGACGATCACAACAAAGTCGTTATCGATCTCCTTTTTATCATGGCGCACTGGCACGGACTCGCCAAACTTCGGATGCACTCTGACTTGACCTTGGAGATCCTTGACCGGCAAACCACTGAACTTGGTGAACAGCTTCGCAAGTTTAAGGAAAAGGTGTGCACTGTATACAGCACCCAGGAGCTCAATCGCGAGGTCGATGCGAGATCTCGCCGGCAGGCGAAAGAGGCAGCGAAACGGGCAGAGAAAGGCGAGGCAGATGGCAGTCGGCAAGGGGCTGCGGCGCGAACGCCTAAAGGAGGTGCCAATATCAAGGGTAAAGAAAAGGCGAGAACAGAGCAATCCCAGGACGCACCTTTACCGAGGCAACCCAGGAGGAAGAAATCGTTCAACCTTCAGACGTACAAGGTTCATGCACTGGGGGATTATGTAGCCTGCATTCGTCAATTTGGTACCACGGATTCTTACAGCACAGAGCCAGTAAGTCTTAATACATCGCCTGCCCCTCTCGAATTCAACTACTATCAGGGGGAGTTAGAGCATCGCATGCCGAAAGGCAGATACCGTCGAACCGACCGGAGGGACTTCATTCGCCAACTAACACAGATTGAACGCCGTCAAGCACGGTTACGTCGCATCAAACAACGGCACCAGAAACCGACTCCTCGTGCGGAGGTTAATGAAACTGCAAGTGATCCCCGGTTGCATCATCACATCGGCCAACGCGAGAAGGATTATGACGAGTTTGGTCATTACCTCCGCAGCCATGCGAGAGATCCTGCTATAAAGGTAATCAAACTTTTTTGTGGAGTTGGCGCCATTTTGATGTGTAATGTAGGACTTCCTGCCAAGGTTGAAAAATCATATTCTGGACCGCCTTGGTCCGGGAACTTCTGGAACGTTTGCGGAGAAATCCACCAACGGAGACGAAGAACGCAATTCAATACTATTCAAACGAAATCGAATCTACCATCACAATCTCGCAAAATTCAACTATACGACATACGATGTCCGAAGGGCTCAAGACGTTATCAACCCGACGACTCCGCATTGCAACATCATGCTCCTGCGACGTAATTGCGACGATGGAACTGATGGCGATTACTGTTTCGCCAAAGTTCTGGGCATACATCATGTTAATGCTGTTCGCGCGGGGAGCATCTATGACTCCCACCGAATAGAGTTTTTATTTGTTCGATGGTACGAATCCGTACAAAACCATGCTTGGGACACGCATACTTTGGGTCGTGTTCGATTTTTGCCCCTCGCAAGCCCAAACGCGTTCGGCTTCGTGGACCCGGGGGTTGTCCTTAGGGCATGTCACATTATTCCAGCATTCTCTCGAGGTCAGCGCAATCTGAATGACGGTATTTCTCCTCTTGCGGGGGATAAACATGATTGGAATGAATATTATGTCAACAGGTAGACAATTTGATTTATTTTAGCGATATTTACTGATATCACAACTGAATTAGCTTTGCGGATCGTGATTCGCTCATGCATTTTCACTATGGACTTGGTGTTGGACACGTATACTCTCATAGGCCGAGAATCTTAGAAAGCCTTGACTCGGCGCCACATCCTGCAGCTCAGATCGAAAATGAATCAACGGGGACCGAACAAAGTCTCACAGAAATCACCCATTGGCAAAATCCGGCTGACGATGAGAACGAAGAGGACGAAGACCACGTTGGCGTCGAAGAATTCATCCTCTTCGAGCAGCGACGTAATGGGAGCACCGAGTCGCTCATAGAGGCGCTAGAGGATATGTATACTGACCATGTGTTAGATTATGAGAACTAAACTTCTATTACATCAATTTACCCTAGCGCAGATGGGCGCAAACCCAAGTTAATTTCTGGTCATCTGGCTGTCAGTTCCAGCCATCATCAAATACCAGCCATCATCGAATGCCAGCCATCACGCTATCTCGAATTCCTGGCCGCCTCAATATCTCGTAACCATCACTACCCCGGCCACCCCTAATTTCCAGCTTCGTGGCCCTCGTAAATTAAACTCGATTTACCAGCCTGACCACTGGCAGCACTTCGCTAATGAATGGCTGCCCCTGTTGGCCCATGATATTTATTGCGCTATGATTTGCCTTCTCCCTCCCTAGTAAATCCTGAACGGCGAGTCCTTACCATCTAGATAAACCCACCCTAACTCTACCGTAGAAACCAAGTCAAATCAAATGGCGCGCCCAACATATCTATATGTACACGAATCCAATCAAGTCTTTACAATGGTCCAACTAGACGTAAGTGGGTTGCTTATGGTGGATTCTTGCTGATACCTTTTCCTCTAGCACGAGCAGGTGTGCCATTCGCCGTCAGACATCGACTAAATTAAACCGTGTTTCAGCACCCCTTCTCAGCATTCAAAAACCGCTGCTTTTCTTTCATTGGGTACATAGCTGCCCGTGGCGAAGTGTCACCTTTATATGTGAGACTCCGCCATCGAAATATCTCATCTCATCGTCGGTTTGCAGTGTGATGAGCAGTCCGAGGTCGAAAGGCCTTGGCTTCAAAAGCTCGCGGTCGTTGGAGTGCTGGGTGTCCCCGACGATGCGGGCGTCATCCACGATCACCCGTTGTTTGAAGAGACGGTGAGTAATATATTTGTCGTGTTGGATTTTCGTTTTTGAAACGGTCGACTCAGGCTGGCGACTCTGGTTTTTTGGTCAAGACCACGTTTTGTAGGTCTAATATCCTGGATAAACCAAGCTGCATGTGGTTCGTGAGTCAGCTATGCGAGGCGTCCATCCCTTTCACCCCGGCGCAATTTCCGCATGGGTTCCCGCCTCCTGCCTTTGATGATATGTCATACGTTGACTTGGCACTCTCCGATCCTTCGAGCTTCAGTGATGCCATCCGCCCATCCCCATTGGATTCCCTTTTGCTTTCCACACCCGGCTCTCCTAGCGTGTACTCCGCGTCCGCTGGACATATGTTCGGCTTTGGCGATGACGCTTTCTGGCCCCAATCGTCAGCCGCAGTCTCTGACAGTGTTACTGCCTTCGAGGCCCTGGAAGAGTCCTACGATGCTGTTACCGTCAACCAACCCTCCCCCGATTCTCATGTGCCGCTTCACCTCGACTTACAATGGAGAGATTCGATCGATCTTTGGGGCAAATACGATGTGAATCAAAAGGCAAGCATCTCGCGTTCGTTGGGGAGATCGCGGTGCTGGCCCTGAGTTTTGACACTCACGAAGACCCTTCTCTCTGGTAGTCTTTGGGTTGGGCTTTATGGCAATCCATACAAGATGACTGCGGTGGTCCACCGGTTTGCGATCACCGCAAATTTTTTAACCGCCCTACAAATTGAAGGCAAAACCTACGAAGAGATGAAGGTCCAGCGAAGTGAGCGCTTTATCGTTTAATGTTTTGGGTCAAATTATCTTAAGTTTCGTTCAGTAATCCTTAGGGAAGGTCAAAATGAGACCACCATTGGATGGCAGATACTTCGCACTCACGTGCGCTTTCTCCTTCTTATCTTTACTCACTCCTGATACATCCGAGTAGCTGCTTGGGTGGTTCGAATACACAAAAGCCGAGCTCAGAAAGGTGATGAAGGGCGCCATGACGCCGCTTACAAATTTTTGCAGTGATGGCGGGCCCAGTAGAATACACGAAATTATGCGTTTAGTCGAGCTTTTGAATTCGGAACGTCTCGTCGATGTAAGTAACAGGCCGGATCCTTGAATCTTCTTACCTCATATTGTTCGTCACTCAGGTACAGGACGCCATTTCGGAGCTGGTGGACCATCAGGTCTTTGCAGAGCTCTTCTGGACATCGATGATGATGCCAATCGCAGGGTTGACTGATGGGATACAAAGTGGGAGGGTAGCGGACTTTTTTGTCGAAGAAATCTGGACGTCGACCAAATGTTTGGCGCAGTGTCCTGTATGCTACCTATTGATATTGGTGAGTTCTTTCTCCATTTATATTTTCCAAGCGATATAACAAAAGTACAGATCTACCAGACGATGCTGATCATTTGGAAAAAACACTTGGGTAAAGACCGTCAAAAGGAACTTACGATCTACCGGGACCACAAAGCCATGCCTGAGGTCCTCATGGCCGCGCTTAGCCCCATGTATATCAAGCCATATTCGTTTCCTCAGTTCACACAAGCCGTGATACGGCTGCCTTTCATACAGTCAGTCCTTTACTTGTTGTTTTAATATTGCTCATCATGATCTACATTCAGGTATGAAAATGTGCTTCACTTCGACCCGAAAACTAAACTGCCAAGAACGATCGGAAAGGTCAAGATTCCGAGAACTATGGATGTCCTCGAGCCCATCGGGGTATTTGAGGGTGGGCACACAAACAGCCTGCCGAACAATACAGGCTTTCAGTACTTTAGGTCACTCTCAGACGTGTTGTGCGTCATCAGCGACTTCAAACCAGTGATGTCAATTTCATGAGTCACGGTACCTGACGTTTGTTGTAAATAGATTGTCGCTACTGTCAACCTCCCATGTACAACACTTACGTTCATCCTTCTTGCCCATCCGTATCTGATGTTACGTCTATATACATTGTATTTGTGTCAAGGTTCAACGTCACGAGTTTTACAACCAACGTGCGGTCGCCTACATTCTTATTCGCTCCGTATTTTAGTGCATTCACTGTAACGGGGTGCGCTCGGCTCCGAGGTAATACGTCACAATACGTGGAATTTGAGTGGAGTGAGGTTGTGTTATTTGTACTTGTTTTTCTCGTGCAATCGTTATCGTCGCCCATCTTGCCATCAGGCGTCTCAATTCATGCCTGGGAGGTTGACCATATCGCCCTTGGCAAGGTGAAGCCCGACCTATTTGTGGTTAAATGCGCAGGTTCTCCATTTCGTTCTGGCATAGGGCTTTATGACCACACTATGCTCAGAGCTCTGCAAGTTAAGGTGTCGCAGATCGCCTGCCTTTCAGATGCCTAATGATATACAAAAACCACAGGTTCGCACCGCACTTCCCTCTGTTGCTTCATGATTATTCGCTGATTAAAACTTATGGTGGATTCTTGCTGATACCTTTTCTTCTAGCACGAGTCTAAACATTGATTTTAAAGATGGGCGGAATACACAATGGGACAGGATCAACTTGAGATAAAACCATCAAACTTGGTGAACAGTTTCGTTAGTTTAGGCAAAAAGTAAGGTGGCGAAGTGTCACCTTTATATGCGAGACTCCGCCATCGAAATATCTCATCTCATCGTCGCGCCCGTGGCGGTCCAACTTGATGTAAGTGGGTTGCTTATGGTGGATTCTTGCTGATACCTTTTCTTCTAGCACGAGTCTAAACATTTATTTCAAGGATGGGCGGGATACACAATGGGACAGGATCAACTTGAGACAAAACCATCAAATTGTTGAACAGTTTCGTCAGTTTAGGCAAAAAGTAAGGCGAAAGTCTTTGGACAGGTGCTCAAGATTTGGGCAGATGTTGATGTTAAAGGAAACGAAAGGGCGGGCCCAGAGCAAATCACAGGATGCACCTTCACCAAGGCAACTCAGGAGGGTGAAATCGTTCGACCTTCAGACGTACAAGGTTCATGTGCTGGGGGATTATGTGCTGTGATGGTGTCGAACGCAGGTTTTACCCGCGGATATTCACCTACTCCGCGGGCTATCCTGAAAAGTAAGTTGTGAACGTTAACCAGATGAATTTGAAGCTCACCGAAGCCAGGGTTCTCATTGCGACGATCCGGCAGCTGGGAGGACGCCCTTGCCCAAGATGTCTGATACCGACTGTGCGGCTTCACCATATGGGAACGAGTCGTGATAGGCACGAACGTTCAACGCTGGCATGGTCCAATACCTCGAGGATTGACCTGGTTGCCACCGCACGCAGCCTTATCTACAACAAGAACCACGGGGTAGATAGTGCAGGAGTCGAGACACTTCTTAAGCCCAATTCCTGGGTGCCGACCTCGGTGAGCATGATCATCATTCGCGTTTGCCGCCGTTACTTACCCTTGATTAGAATGTTTTCTCTGACTCCCTCGGTGCATTTGGATTCAATCTATTTGCCGCGCTTGTCGTTGACCTCCTCCACGAATTTGAGCTCGGGGTGTGGTGTATGTTATTCATTCATTTACTGAGAATCCTTTTCGCCTTGAATAAGGATCTGATCAACAAGCTTGATAAAAGGTGCTCGATGCATATCTGATGAAGGCCTGACACACTTATACACCGGGCAGAGAAATGCGAGGCAGATGGCAGTCGGCAAGGGGCTGCGGCGCGAACGCCTAAAGGAGGTGCCAATATCAAAGGTAAAGAAAAGGCGAGAACAGAGCAATCCCAGGACGCACCTTTACCGAGGCAACCCAGGAGGAAGAAATCGTTCAACCTTCAGACGTACAAGGTTCATGCACTGGGGGATTATGTAGCCTGCATTCGTCAATTTGGTACCACGGATTCTTACAGCACAGAGCCAGTAAGTCTTAATACATCGCCTGCCCCTCTCGAATTCAACTACTATCAGGGGGAGTTAGAGCATCGCATGCCGAAAGGCAGATACCGTCGAACCGACCGGAGGGACTTCATTCGCCAACTAACACAGATTGAACGCCGTCAAGCACGGTTACGTCGCATCAAACAACGGCACCAGAAACCGACTCCTCGTGCGGAGGTTAATGATTCTCTCGAGGTCAGCTGTGCATCTCTGTATTTAAATGTTTGCTGACGTGCATGACAGAGAGCGGCGAGAACACCGCGTCTTTGAGCAACTATTAGACTCATATCCTGGCCTTCTGGAACGACTGAAAGGTGGATCTGAAGAAGAAATCCTTCACGTTGGAGAGCTGGTACATCTTTTTTCCGCGTGGCCAGACCTCATGCTTATGATATACAGATCGGTAAAGGAGCCGCAGGCGCCAGAGGCGACGACACAAAGACCTTGAAGTCTGCGGTCCTTGACTGGATTTCTCCGAAAGGAGAACCTATACAACCTCCTTTACACAGAAACTCCAAGATTGACCGCGGTTTCAATCACGAACTCACGGGTTCTCTCCTCTGTCCTGCTGGGTTGGACTGGAACCACCCTGAGACTCCTGTCGAGGGCACCGTCCACACCTCCGTATTTGCTTATTCTATTCGCAGTTTCTCAAATTGCTGCTGCTTGCCTTTACTAGTTTTCATTGACGGATTATGATGCCGGTCCAATCACCACTATTCTAGTTCGGATAATAATTTTGGCGTCTTTCGTTTACGTGGCTGGCCTTTTGCCACTGCAGGCTGTGCGACCTGCGCTCAATGTCGCCAACTCCGCTGATGTGTGTTCGTTCAACTATGTTCCCGACCTACTTACTGACCCTGGGGATTAGATTCCGTCATCCAATATTTCCTCTCCCGAAGATAATGCAAACCTTTGGTCATGGTGTACTCTGTCATTTGTAGAACCTATATTGGACCTGGCGTGGAAGCGAACATTGAACAAAGCCGATGTCTGGTGCTTGTCACCGTTCTTCCGACACAAGAACTTGTTCAACAAATGCCTTGATTATCGTTCACGGTAGGCAGCTACTGTCTTCTACAAAAGTCAGTCTCTTACATGCAGTTAGCTACCCGACGCACTCTCTGCTGCGCTATTTGCTGGTATCGAACTCTCTCGACCTACTCTTGAACCTTGCCTTGGAAATGTGGGGTCCGGGCAGAGTGATATATCATTGATCTGCAGGCTTCGTGCCAGCTTATGCACTCCGGATGATTCTATCATCGCTGGATAACCCTACTTCTGACTTGGTATCGACGGCCAAATATTGGGCACTCCTTACATTTGTAGCAAATTTGTCTTTCGCGCAAGTCGATCTCTTCAAAAACTGGCACACTCGCCGATTTTATGAACGGACTCGCGGACAACTCTTCTGTGCTTTACACTACAAAGCATTGCGCCGCAGGGATATCAGCGGCAAAATTGCCAGCGGAGAAGACGAAGAAGGAAGTGCTGACCTTGGGAAAATAGTGAATCTCATGCAGTGTGTTTCCCCTAGGGCTGTGGTCTCCTGTGACTGATTAACTCCTCTTCGAAGAGGCGATGCGTATGCTGTCGCTCAGCGGTTTTTGGATTTTGCTACGATCTTCTCGTCTCCTGCACGGCTCGTGATAGCGTCGATCTTCCTCTACAGGTAAGTCACAGATTTCCCGAGATATCGAGCTAAGTAATACCTTAGGATATTGGGATGGAGCGCAATTTCAGGCGTCGCTGTGATTCTTTTTGCCTACATTTTGAACTATCCGTTGGCGACATAAGCATCAAGGTTTGGAGTCTCGGCTATTTGATCTCCCTGGCTAATGTGTCACAGATTACCCGAGCATCATGGAAGGCCAAGGATAAAAGGATGAATGTCGTGAACGAATTACTCCAGAACATCAGATTTTTGAAGTTTTACGGTTGGGGTAGGTGAGCAGAATTTAACATGTGATTTCACTTGACTAGCATTTCATAGAGAATCAGTGGGCACGTACTGCTCATCAGGCACGAAAAGAGGAACTCGACTGGCGGATTAAAGAGAATGTCGTCGATACTATCATCTCTTTCATATGGTAGGCTATTCGTTGTCCAGACTCCGCGCGTACCTATGGCATTTTTAGGACGTGGATACCTTCAGCGACAGCCCTTGCAACATTCTCTTGGTACACTTTGGGCGAACAAGAGCAATTGACGGTATCCAGGGCGTTTCCTGCAGTTGCTCTGTTCTCACAGCTACAGGAGCCGATGATTGCTCTCCCTGGTCAATTCTTTGCGGTGCTTCTTCGTCAAAGTTCGCGCGGGGATCATATACGAATCCATACAAGATCGTTCCTGGGATGCACATACTTTGGACCGTGTTCTATTCCTGCCTGTTGAAAGCCCGAACGCATTATTCCAGCATTCTCTTGAGGCTGGCGCAATCTGAATGACGGTGTTCCTCCCCTTGCGGGGGATAAACATGATTAACGTAATTGCAACGATGGAACTGATGGCGATTAGTGTTTCGCCAAAGTTCTGGGCATACATCATGTTAATGTTGTTCGCGCGGGGAGCATCTATGACTACTCCACAAACTCCCCCTGCACGGACACCCGGTCCTGTCCTAGCTGGAGGTTACTTTGACCTCGCAGTTTCCCATACATCATCTCCGTTGGATGAGCATGTAAATGCAGGCGCAAACGTCTCGGCAGATCACATCTCCACATCTCCACCTCCACCTCCACCTGCTCCAGCACCTGTGCCTGCCCCTGCCCCTGTCACCGAATCCGACCCACTTGCGAATCGGCCAACAGCACCCAAAGCAGCGAAACCCAACCCTCGTCCTCGGGGTTCATCCGTCTCCTCTGTGCAGGCCATGGCCCAGCGACAACCGAGCCAGAAGCCAAGCTCGACCTTCCAGCCTCCTCGCGAGCGGGAGATTGTTGGCACCACGTACACCTGGAGTAACCCGAGCAGTGAATTTAACCAAAGCAAGGGGAGCCTGGCGTGCGTTTTTCTAAAGTTACTAGTTCTCTTTGACGATGGTCTGATGAACACTTCAGCATGCCTTCGGAGGACCCGTTTGCGTGTCGTTGGTGCAGGTTCTGGTACTTCACTCCAGCCCACCGTGAGCTCACCTTTCAAACCTTCAACGCTTCTGGCAAAGATAAGGGGAATTCGCCATCCCTCAATCAGACACATCTTGTCCGGGTTCGAGGGTGTAGTCGCTCCTGGCGAAATGCTGTGTAAGCACACGGCCTTCCTCACTGACACTGGAACTCTGGTCTTAACCTTCTGTACAGTGGTCCTTGGCCGTCCCGGCACCGGGTGCTCGACCTTCCTCAAGACGCTCGCTAACCAACGCGGGGAGTATCATGCTGTCGAAGGTCAAATTTTCTATGATTCATTCACCCCAGAGGAGATACATAACTCCTTTCGTGGCGATGTCACTTATTGTCCGGAGGATGATGTCCACTTCCCGACGATGACCGTCGAACAGACGCTCTCTTTCGCTGTTAGAAACTGTACTCCCGAAACTCGTCTTCCCGGCCAGACACGCGAGAACTATGTTGAGGATACCACCGAAATGCTAATGAAAGTCCTTGGCCTCTATCGTTCAAAAGATACCATTGTTGGCAATGCTCAGATCCAAGGTGTTTCCGGTGGCGAGAGAAAGCGAGTTTCTATCGCAGAGACTTTAGGCTCTGCAGGCTCACTTGGTGCATGGGATAAGTAAGGTCTTAACATTTGAGGTGTCATGATTCTGACTTGTTTCTCATTCAGTTCCACTCGTGGACTAGACTCCTCGACTGCCCTTGAGTTTGTTCGCACAATGCGTTCCATCACAGATATCAAACGCACAACTACGATTGTCTCCCTCTACCAGGCGGGCGAGTCGTTATACGATCTATTTGATAAAGTCTGTGTGATCGCGGAAGGGAAGATGGCCTATTTTGGTCCGGCGAAGTCAGCCAAAGATTACTTCATTGGTATGGGTTTCGAACCACAAAACAGGCAAACTACCCCCGACTTCCTGGTTGCAGGTAAGCCATTACAGTTTGCTCCTATTGTCGTATCGTCATTATCATCATCATTAGTTACGGACCCCAACGGGAGGAAAATCCGCCCTGGACATGAGAGCTCTGTCCCACGAACGTCGGAGGAACTTGCTAGTCGGTTCATAGCTTCTGACCTTGGTCGTCAGAATCAGAAAGCCATTGAACAGCGCCGCGAGGAATGCGTTGGCAATCACGAAAACAAGCAGGCATATCTGTCCAGTGTGGCCGCTGAACATGCCAGTACATCTACTCCTTACATGACTTCTATTTTTCAGCAAGTCAAAGTGGTCATGAAGCGCCGCGTGCAAGTTATTGTTGGTGACAAGTTCGAGTTCTTTATACGATTGGCGTAGGTGGCATTTTTTCTTCTTGTCCAACCCTCAGTGACACTAGGTGATAGATCCCAGGTCTTCCAAGCGTTAATTATGGGCACCGTCTTTCTGAACGTGCCAAATGACACCTCGGCCTATTTCTCCCGTGAAGGTGTTCTGTTCTTGTAACTATCTTCCCCTGTCGTCGTCTTAATTGCGCCTAACGGCTCTTTCAGTTCCCTCTTCTTCAATGCTATTACATCTGTTGCAGAAATCCCTTCACTGTTCTTCCAGCGTCCTATCGTGCTTCGTCACCAGAAAGCCGCGTTACATCATCCTTTTATTCAGGGCCTCGCCCATACTATTGTTGATATTCCGGTCACTTTGATCGTTCAACTGGTGTTCGCTGTGGTACTCTACTTCCTGGTTGGGTTGCAACATTCTGCCACACAGTTTTTGTAAGTTCTTCAAGCCGTTTGCTCTTCACGTTCATACTCACCCTGCTGCACAACAGCATTTTTTACCTGTTTATCTTTTTAATGTCGCAAACCATGAAATCATTCTTTAGAGCTATCGCTGCAAGCTTTAAAACTCGTCCTAGTGCAATAGCTCTTAGCGGTATCTTCGTTCTCTTGATATCGCTCTACGGTGGGTACACAATTCCTTGGCCAACTGCACCAAAGGGCTTGCGGTGGATCATGTGGTTGAACGTGCGTAATCCCCTTTACAATACTTTCTTTTGGTTAATATCGATATCGCTGTCTTAGCCATTGTGGTGGGCGTTCGGTGGACTTGTGGTGAACGAGTTCAATACGATCAACGGAGCGTGCTCCACTCTCGTCCCTCAAGGTCCCGGTTACGAGAATGTTTCGCTTGCAAACCAGGTTTGCACGACTGTCGGATCGCAGCCCGGGCAGCTTCTTGTTGATGGCAACATCTATGTTGCATTGACGTTTGACTTTTGGTATAGTCAACTTTGGAGGGTAGGCCTGTCACATTATACTTGGCGAATATCTCATGATTATCACCGCAGAACTTTGCTGTCCTTTGTGCTTTCTACCTTGGGTTCCTGGCCATTTTCCTAGTTGCCACACAACTCAACACTTCGTCTGCTTTCGATACTGCCGTCGTTCTCTTTAAACAGGGTTCTACTGTTGTCGATGAGAAAACCAAGGTCCTTGATGAGGAAAAAGCAGATGCAGAATTTCATTCTAGATCCCACTCAGATGCAGCTGATTCCTCGGCCTTCAACAATGTGGAGAAGAACACCGCGGTTACGGACCTCTTCACGTGGCAACACCTGCAGTATGACGTCCCCACTGAGGGAGGAATGAAACGCCTTCTCGATGATGTCACGGGCTTTGTTGCCCCTGGGAAGCTCACCGCGCTAATGGGTGAATCTGGCGCTGGAAAGGTATACCTTCCTATGATACACCAGTCGCGCATGTCACTTACTCAAATACCTGTAGACAACGCTCTTGAATGTTCTTGACCAACGTGTCGGTGGTGTTGGTGTGGTGACTGGCGAGCGATTCTTTAGCGGACAACCGCTCCCCGTAGATTTCCAAGCTCAGACGTCAGTATCGTCCTGAATTTGCCGATCGTATCTGACTGACTGTTATGTTTAGTGGTTACTGCGAACAACTCGACACCCATCTTCCTGAGGCGACTGTTTGTGAAGCGCTCCTTTTCTCTGCTAATCTTCGCCAGCCACAGTTGGTTCCTCTCGCTGAAAAGGAAGCATAGTGCGTACGATTTTTGCACATGCTCAACTCACACTTAACTTTCCACTGCAGCGTTGACAAGTGTCTTCAAATGTGTGGTCTAGAGGAGTATGCCGACGCTATTGTTGGTTCTCTCGGGGTTGAGTGCCGTAAACGTACCACCATCGCAGTGGAGCTCGCTGCCAAGGTTTGAATCTAAACTTCTTGAGGCTACAGTAGTTGTGCTAAAAAGACCAACAGCCCAAACTTCTACTCTTCTTGGATGAACCTACGTCCGGCCTAGACTCGCAATCTGCCTGGGCTATCGTGCATGTCCTTCGTGAGCTTGCTGATCGTGGTCAGGCCATTCTCTGCACGTGAGTGCCCTTTCTGCGTGTGGGTTTTCAATGCTTATGAGCTGTACCAGAATCCATCAACCTTCGGGAGAGCTCTTCCAGGTCTTTGACAGGTTACTGCTCCTTCGCAAGGGTGGACAGACCGTCTACTTTGGCGATACTGGCGAGAACTCGTCGACTACGCTGAATTACTTTGAGCGTAACGGTGCTCCGCGCTGTGGCTCCGATGACAACCCGTAAGTAAGGTGCAGTCATATTAGGTCTTGCGCTTACCAGGGTATTGAAGGGCGGAATACATGCTTGATGTGATTGGTGCTGGGGCAACTGCAGTCTCCACCACTGATTGGTGTGATGTCTGGAAGCGTTCACCAGAAGCGGCGCAGCTTCAAGAGCAGATCGACAACTTGCATGAACATGGTCGTACTCACCCACCACAGCTGAGCGTCCGGCACTCTGTCTTCACTACCTCATGGTGGCACCAGTTCGTTACGCTCACCCACCGAAACTTCCAAGCATACTGGCGCAATCCTACGTATATCCGCGCCAAATTTGTGCTTAACATCTTTGGCGGTCTCCTTGTGGGCTTCACATTCTTCCGGTCAGATGATTCTTTGCAGGGCACCCAAAACAAGCTGTTCATAAGTATATCAATTTGGGTTCTTGGTTTCATGCCAATCTCACTCCTCTTCAGTCAATCTTCCTCGCTCTTGTGCTTTGTGTTCCACTCACCCATCAGATCATGGCCGTCTACATTGACATTCGCACAGTGTACGAGATACGCGAACGTCCTAGTAGAATGTACAACTGGACTGCTCTCGTCATGTCACAGCTTGTCGCTGAGCTTCCCTGGAACGTGACAGGTTCTGTGATGTTCTTTTTCTGCTGGTACTGGACCGTTGGATTCCCCACAGCCCGGGCAGGCTACACGTTCCTCATTCTCGCCATCGCCTTCCCGTTGTACTATACTACGTTTGGACATGGTATCGCGTCCATGTCGCCCACCGCTCCAGTTGCATCCATATACTTCACAACTCTCATTATACGCAGACCCAGGCCCGCGTGCTCCGAGCTACCATCTTTACCCTCCTCATCAGTCTGCTGAACTTTCGTCGCCCATTGTTGATGAGTATGTGTTCTGCATCCTCTGCATTAGCTTTGAAGTAATGATCGAGTTGGTTAGTTCTTTTGACCCTCGATCCCCACGAGACGATAATATGATAGCTCCTGCTGAGCTAGTGGCGGTATCACTACCCGCTATGCATGAAGTCAACATTAATGGCCTCCTTCCTGTTTCTACGACTTGGAGTCGAAGGCCGTTTCCCGCGGTCTTCCCAGGTCCCTTTCATTTCCATTGAGTTTCCTGATGAATAATTGTTGTTTCTAGTTTCTAATACTGACGCTGCTGCCGCCTTTGCGTCCGGGTCGTCTTCTACAAATGCGATCGGTGTCACGGATGACGTCGATGTCAATGGGAACCTTAATTTGAAAATTGAGATCGAAGATATTGACCTTGACAAGATGCTCGAAGTCAATAGCGCGATCGCAGTCGAGAAGGAAATTGCTGCAGACACGATTGGAACGCTCTTCGCTGCCAAGCGCAACCACTTCTTCCCTTTCGTCGAACCTTGTGCTCTCGAGCTTGTCAACTTGCTCACACATTTTTATGAGGGTATTCGCAAGTCCGCGATGGACTCTTTGTTGGAGATGGTCAGAACATTCTACGAACTGAGCGGTGCGTCAGACTGGACCCCTGGGGCGACGGTGGTGAGTCACAGTTAATATATCTCAGCATGATGTCAACGCACGGAGGTTCAGAGCAATGCGTGCTTTGCCATCAGTCTTCTCGTTGAACACGATGAAGTCAACCTTTCACCGCAATATATGCAGAATTGGAATTGCGAAGCACTAACGATTAACATCTCACGTTTCAGACCTAACGTTTGACGACGCGACATCTGTGGTACACCCTCTCACTTCCTCAAGGTTCCCTCCTGTTCCCTCAACGCTCAAGTCTCCCTCCCATTCCCTCGATGCTCAAGTCTCCCTCCCGTTCCCTCGACGCTCAAGTCTCCCTCCCGTTCCCTCATGTTTGCCCTGCGATCTAACATGACAGATCGACCGATACTACGAAGGTAAGCACATATAGTTACTGGTAGATGCGTTACTCACCTGTGATAATCTGGTCTTGGCACCACTTGCCTCGGTGGCACAAGCGACGATCTACCTGCTATCACCTCCGATACGGGTGTACGGCCTTCGATAAAGCGGGAGTATTGCTTTAAATCGGGTGAGTGGAATTTTTACGAGTGTTTTTTGCACTTACCGCATTTTGTGGTCCCATAGCTGATAGTGATGTTGTTGATCTGAGGTGGCAGGTGTGCAGCGGCGGTCATCACAGGACATCACCCCTTTTAGGGTGGTGTGACATAGTGTGACATAGTGTGACGTCGCTTTTGGTATATCGCGGATGCTTGTCCTTCCGCTGCTTTTACTTAAAGCTTCCAGTGGTGAACACCATTGTCCGACCGTTTATTGCACATTTCGGAAGTCGAGGGGTTTATTTCGGTCGAGGTGTACGTGGTATTTCGCGACGGGAGACACAAAGGGTGTCGTGCGGCTATGGTACTGCTTAAACCAGAGCAGGCCAGTAGTTGCTAACGTAGAAAAGCGATCGCAAACCTCTATGCTTCATTGGCATGCCCATGCGATCTCATCTATTGCGTTCACCACGAACGGGGCGTATCTGCTATCCGGCGGTGAAGAAGCTGTTCTCGTGATATGGCAGCTGCACTCCGGAAAGAAGGAGTTTGTACCCCGAGTTGGCTTGGCCATCAAAAGTGTTGTGGTCTCGCGCGGTTCTGCCGCTGAGGAAGAGTACCTTCTTGGGTTGGCGGATGCAAGTTTTGCATTTGTCAGTTCTGCCACGCTCAAGTTATCACGAGTTTTTTCTCGCATAAAACTAGGTGCGTGCCTTTGCATCTGTCATACGAACCTGCTTGTGTTTACCTCTTGAACTTAGACTCCGTCACGTCAAGTGCCTGGGCATCCTCGTCCTCCGCCACACCACTTGCAGTCCATTCGCTATCATCGACACTCGTTCTTCCCTCTTCTCATCCTTCTTCACTACAAACCTACTCTCCTTTGTCATCCATGCTCGTTGCAGAGCTCGAGGTGTCACCTTCGAACCAAGTGTCAAAACAAGAAGACAAGATGTTGGAGCCATCGCGAGTAGAACGTGTGGTAAGCTCGCCATCAGGAGAGTGGATGGCGACTATTGACCGGCGAGAAGGGAACGAGTCATTCCGTGGCGAGATATACCTCAAGATATGGTGGTGGGACAAGAAATTTGCTTTTTGGATATTGAATACCAAGGTAAATTGGCCGCATGGCCTGAGCAAGGTCACTTCTGTCTTTTAGTCCTTCAGATGACATCCAGCTGGTGACTACTGGTGAGGATAGAAATGTCAAAACTTGGAGAATACGGAGTATCAAAGATAAGAAGGGCAATGTAGAAGGTATGTGCAAACATTCTGTGTGAAGCCGCAGTTTTGTGACCGCCCGTTAGTTTCCTGGACCTCAAGATCGTCTTTCGGTTTCCGTTCTGAGATGCCCAGAGACTCGGCTTGGTCTCCGGATGGCTCTCTTCTGGCTGTTGCGCTCGACGCCTCTGGCGTTGTATGATTCAATATCAAACGCACTTCACTTCACTATAGTGTGTTCGGAATGCCCAAAAATATTGTCCATGCACTTCATTGGGCATCATGGCCAGTATATTGCGGTCCTTGGCGGCTGCAACCTTGTTGTCTGTGATATTATTAATCGATCTGGTGCGTCTTTCCACTCAATTAACGATCTACATCGAATTGAACATACTGCACATACTACAGTATGTTGGCATCATCGGCACCACTACCCTTTTGTCACTCTTGTACCCTATCCTTATCAAGATACCTTCGCAACGATTCACCATTCGCCATCAAACACGAATAATGGGCTCATAGTCTACTCCATATCGTCGTCGGCTCCGCAGCTTTCACAAACGTTACCGTTCGGGATACGGAATTTAGTTTGGTACCCAGCTTCGCTCGCAGCCGGACGTTTTCCCTTGTAGGAATTACGCATGCTTTTGGTGTCGTGGTTCTAGGGCACGACATCAGCATAGCCGATGAGGCAAGTTCGTCAACGAAGGCGCTCCAGAAAGGGCAGGCGGTACCTAAGCGATCTCTCTTTGAGGAGATGTTTGGTGCACCGGCTCTTACCGATGTCTCTCACAATGTTGTCTCGTCGATAATTGACACCTCCCTCCCCTGGAAAAGCAGTGAGACGGGAAGTTTCTTTGATGCCGCTGCTTACCTCATGCCGCCGATGGAGAGTCTGTTCGAGCCGTTGATCAACGGCTTCCTCAAGATGCGCATGAATGAAAATCTGGACGAAGAGCGTCAGAGTGGCGTCCAGGATGCTGCTGATGAAATGTCCGCTGAACCTATGGACACGGAAGAGCCTATAGAGATGGGCAAAGTTTCGAAAGATGAGATCCTTGACACATTTGTACCATTCTTCAAGGACATTGCAGGTAAATAATTCTCTCTCAGTCGTCTCTGGTGTATGGTTACTCAATCGAATTATTCGAAGGTCTATCTGATTACCCGTTCCATGCTGACAATTGTCCGGCCACATTGACACCATCCTCGAGGCCGCTCCCATGATTGGAGAGATTGGTGCTGGTATCCAGATGGGCCCAAATCTGACCCGCCTTCTAATCCGCTTGGGTCTGGGCAAGCGCCTTGCTGTCAAGCCCGAAGGATTGGTCTTCGAGCGATGTGAGTCATTGAACCTATGTTCACATACACAGCTTATCCCTCTCGCCTCGTAGGGTGCGCCGGCGAGACTGCTGCATGGTCAATGTGGGGAGACACTATGGAGGAAGAGTGTGGGGCTCCTTGCTATCACATCCACGTTGAGTTTGAGCTTCACTTGGTGTCTATTACTGTGAAACTGATGAAGATTATATATGCAGCGTTCTGATTTTCATCGCATGGTGCTTGAACTGGCAGAGCCTCATCGTACCATTCGCATGAATTGCCGGGTTGTTTCCATGGACACGTCAAAACCTACACTCACTCTCGAATCTGGCGATGGCTTAGTCATCAGTGCTGATGGACTTCAAAGTATTTTTGCATCAGTACGTTGTAGGTGGTCCAGATTGAGCGAGACCCACATGGGACGCTGCGTACAGGGCCACTATCCCGACAGAAAAGCTTCTTCAAGACCCAGACCTCCGACCCTTGGCCCAAAAATTCTGAAATGGTCGGTTGGATAGGTCTACGACGCCATATCATGGGGTATAACATTGTACGAGGTCAAATTTTTCCCCGCACATCAGAGTCTTCATCATTTCACCTGCGCAGCGCGGTCAAAGAGAGTATGGTCTCGTGGTGGCGCGTCCCGACGGCGGCGGCGAGGAATCATGGACTGCCACGGGCAGCGCGGGCAAAATGAGAGCTGAGTTTGCTGGTTGGGAACTTCGGTAAGCGTTCTTCACTTTCAATAACCCCGTCCTTGCGCTCGTGAATTGAAATAACATTCAGCCCTCCTGAAACTTGGATACACAAGGACGGGAAACTGGTTCTTTTGGGAGACCTCATGCTTGTAGGTCTCATTATCTCCGTTTAGTGCCATCTGACTCATTCGGCTACTGAGCCATATCGTGCTTAAGGTTCTGCAATAGCCGTGAGTCGTTTCTCTTAAAGAATGTGACCACAGCCTACAATATATATTTTTCAGGTCGAAGATGCTGCTGTTTTGGGCAACCTTTTCTCTCACCTCGCGCACCAATAACTATATAATGCTATGAAATTTTGGTTTGACGTTGCAAACCTCCCCGATTTCGTGATGTGTGATAAGGATTTTGTAGCCTTTTGTAACTCTGTACCTGTCAAGTATCACTCTTGTGAGACACGACAAATTCTCGTCGCAATTGTGGCTGCTATGTATCGCTTTGTCTAAGAAGGCAGCAGTGATCAGTTTCCATCGCTGTGATAAGGATTTTGTAGCCTTTTGTAATTCTGTACCCGTCAATTATCACTCTTGTGAGACACGACAAATTCTGGTCACAATTGTGTTTCTTTTACAATACATTGTCCTTTGATGCCAATCTGCTTATGTTTATGTATCACCTTGTCTGGCTTTGCTTTTGCGTATAATCCTGTGGATTTTTGATATGATCTTGCCAAATAAATCTAGGAAAAACATCGTCTCCCCGATTTCGTGATGTTAGTGTTGCCGTTGACATAATGGCTTTCCACCTTGGTCCTGCTTTGAAGTTCGATGCGTCGGCTCGCTCGATAACCGGTTTGAAGATTCTGAACCAATGCAGCCTGGCGTGACGTGTAGGTCGTCGTCGTTGTCGAGACAGGACAAGCCAGTGCCAATCGATATCTGTTGCATGGTTGTCAAACGCATCAATCTAGAATGAACAAAGTAGCAACAATTCTGGATGTGTGGCACCCTTTGTCACGGTAGGCTACCCTTTGTTCTATATTACTATATTATGTTGACACTCGCGGCTTGCTTTGCACAACACTAGCACTCTACATCAACATATAGAACTCATGCACCAGGCTCTACTCATTTCCGAAGTTCTCTTGGAGATATTCACACATCTGAAGACCTGGAACCCACCCGAGCCGTTCATAGGCCACAAATCATTGGTTCGGAAATATCTTGCAGCACTTGCAAGGACATGTAAAGCCTTCTACGAACCTGCAATGGATTTGCTGTGGGCTGACTTCGATTCTGACGAGGATTTAAATCCGCTATTCGGTTGTGTTACGAGGCTACATCCGTTGATATATGATATCGATCCAACTGTGAGTGCGGACTAGTCGTGCTCCGTTCATTTCCTTTCGTTCATGAGCTGATTGAGCATCTGAATAGCACGATGAATCCACCTCACCAACAAGAGTCGAACCATTATCTGCCGACGAGACCCGTCAGTTTTTGCGTCACTCCCACCGTGTTCGCTCGTTGCACGTATCACCCGAGCCGTTTCTTTACCTCCTCTCAGCTATCCCCATGGAGGCATGCGTCTTTCCGAGGCTACAGTCGTTACACTGGTGGGCTGACACCGACGAATATTTCGATCTATTCCGGTCCCGTACGCTGCGCCGGCTTTCTCTGTGGACCCTCACTAAAGATCTGCAATCTATTGTCGCTCGCTGTGATACTTTGGAAGACTTGTCTGTCGGCGACTATGAGCTATATGAGCCGTCCCTGCTGTCTGACAGCGTCAGTCTGTGCAAGCGGCTTGTGAATCTGCATTGTCCGCTGCTCGACTGGGCAGGATGGAATCACCTCTCCAACATCCCCACTCTTCTCACAGTGGAGGATAACATCGTCCCTCCTTGGCCGTCGGACCAAGTCTTCGAAGATTTCTCACAATTCCTGAATGTCACGTTTCTTCAGTTCTTGCTGGAGAATGTCGCATACACGATCGCAATCATGGAACTTTCACAATTTCCCTCACTGAAAGAGTTCGAGTACATTATTGAAGAGATGACTGCGGCAGAGGCTGCCCAACTCTGTCGTGCGCTGTCCCACTGCAAAGCAAAGCAGACCCTGGAATCAATCAACATCCTCACTTTAGAATCCCAGGAGCCTCTGGGCACGTTTCGAACCATGATTCCACACCTCCTTTGCTTGACACAACTCCAATATCTGCGGCTCCGTTGTGAAGATAGCTTCGTTTACATTGACAACGATCTTCTCTTGAAAGCCATGTCAGCTTGGCCCCACCTCCGCCATCTGGACTTGGAAACCTCGTATCTTTATCCTTCCGTCACCTTCCGCGGATTATTCACAGCGCTCCGTCGATGTCCACACCTGCATTTTCTGCGAATCGCAGTCGATATTGTGAATATCGACATCGATCCCAATGCCGAACTGACACCGCATACCTCCCTAGAAGTATTGAAGTTGGACACAGAGCCAGAGTCACCCATACCGAATGCTGAAGCGCTCGCTCGTCTCGTTTTCACCTGGCTCCCTTGTGTTGACCAAGTTGGCGCGATGGGGGACTATCGGGAGCACTGGGAGCACTGGGATGAAGTCAACGGCCATCTTCATGATTTGCGAGACCAAAAAGACCGAACGCGTGAGTAACTGTATGGGGTATGTTCAAGTTGTCGCTATGAATAGGAGCAGTCGGACGGGTAGATCTTGATATCGAGTTAATTGGCATGTACATAATGATATTTGGTATGCAAAACGTGAAGTGTCTCGTTGAACTTGCTAGTTGACCTCAGGCTGTCACGAGATTCAAGACAGTACTCAGAACGGACCTCGCGCGGCTGCATGACAAGAGCTACCATGGCCTACTCGTAAGTGACTACTACGCAAAGTTAAAACACGCCACCAGGAGCAGCCATAGAAGAGAACATCAGTCCTTGACTAGCTGACACAAAATCCCACCCCTTCGCATTCGCATTCTTCCTCGTCTTCTGCACAATCAGCACGCATGATATGAACACCTTTTCGCGTATGAAATCAGCTTCGGGTCGTAAGCCCAGGTTTGTTCAGATGAGTGGTGCTAGATGCTGCACTACACTAGAACTCTCACCTTTCGAAATGAATGTGCGCGTGCACAGTGGGTATGCGTGCAGTCGAGAGTTTTGCTTTTGCAGGCAACGGTGTTTCCCGTGGAAGATCTACCGTGACACAACCTCAATTGTTCGCATTCGATGGAAAGTAACACAAACAACAATAACAATTAAGCCGGTCGTGACGGGAAGTACTAGTACCCCAGGAACGCCGCGTACATACATACTGTCGAATTTGATAAACGAGTCAGCTGACAACTTGAACAAGGAGGTCCTGAAAAGCGCACGTAGACTCGTACGGTACTAGTACTTGGGCTCGAAACAAGCATATTGATGGCCCTCGGTGGATATACCCACCCACACGGCTCATACCTCAACTTGCAGCAGGAATGACAGGCCAAACCGAGCGAACCGATCAGATCATATGACGAGCTCCCCAACAAAACAATTGCAAAAGCCTGCTTGGTTCGCAACAATCCTGTTGGGGATTCGCCGCATGCCTTACTTGCCAGATTTAGCAAACCGCAGAAGATCCGCTTCTAAAGAGAGAACATGAAAACGATCAAGTTAGAGGAGAACGGTGCCACGGACGACTTGCCTTGGATAAGAGACCCCAGATCCACTGCCAGGAACGAAACTAAACTCGTTGGAGCCAATATGGCAGGATCATAGTAGTTGCGAGGGAAGAAACGCGTGAGAGCTATCGGCCCTTTACAACGCTGCGTTTCCAGCAGAAGAAGAAAGAACGTCTAAAAAGCTTGTATTGGATGGAGTATGGGATCTATAGAGGGATAAATGTGGAACGAAGTACTCCCCTTTGTAGATCCCATACCGAATTGGGAATAATTGGTTCTTGCTGTACCTTGGAATAGGTGTCCATGAGCAGAGAGCGGAGCACGCAGGAGCTTTTACACGGGTATGTTTCCAGCAATAGGTTTGCACGAAGACCTAAGGAGAATAAACAGAGTCGGTTCAACGCTAGTTCAAGGATAAGGCAGAATTCTCGCCTGCTCACCGACGATCTTGGAGGACAGATATGAAACGAAACTCATCCAGTTGACACCGCACAGTGGAGGATCAAAGTAGTCGTGATAATTCTTATCGGCACACGGAGGACTCGTGTCCAGGGGGAGGAGAAAGCTTGTGAATGCGAACACGGGAATAGCACATTACGAAGACCTAAGATGATAAACAGAGTCAGTGAAAGAATAGGCGGAAGACTCGCTAGTACCTTCGGACCCGTCGCTCCATTGACTAGGGTATGCCAATACCTACATTCCGAGAAAACAATCTCATATTCATAATACCGAACGAGTTCCCATCTCATGCCAACATCGTGTGATATCCTCATTAGTTCGAAGAGTACACTGAGGAAACCAATCCTACAGGACGAGTTAGTTCAGTCTAGTCTTTTTGGAATGAGACGCACTTTGTGAGGAAGCGATGTACATCTATGGGGCCAATCCTAGAAGCGGAGAAAAGGCAAGAGCTGAAATGAAAGGCCAGTTCTGATCGCAGGAGACTGGATAGAATCGAGAACCAAAGATATGACAAGCCCAGATGATATTCATCCGGTGCTCACCACATCTTTTTTCCCCTCAAATCAGATGAATCGACGAGCATTTGTGCATGAGATCTGAGATTGCGTATATTCGCTATGTGCGTGGAGGTTTGAGCACGAGGTTCGGACCGCCAGAATGATGAGGTAAGGTGCGGGGTCAAGGAGATACTGCAGATAATTGACGATCAGGATTGTGCGCAGAATATCAATGCATTTCAGCTCGATCCTGATCACGAGTATGTGCAGACCTCGGGGCTGCCAGACCAAAACACGATGAGATGAAGATAGGATGGTGGGTAGACCGAAAGAAATGTACGTGCGTCGCATACAGAGACGGGCGCTGAGAAGAGGAGAGGAGAGAGAGATGGGGGTTGTTCTTCAAAATGCTGGTCTTATGATGTGCGCGCGGAAGAAGCATCGGGATGGAGAATCTCCACGTGAGCGCTTATGAAGGCGGTTGTTTTGGGCGTCAACGAGGGATCCACGTGAAACTCCGGGTTGTATAGAAGGACTGCGACTGTAGATATCATCTAGGTTATCGCTCAATACCTGGCTCGCGTGGCCACGAACGTGCATGACCTTCAGCCAAAATCCCACCCGCAGGTAAGTATGAAGATAGTTGTGGATGCAGCCGCAAACCCCATTCGTAGTCACCCATGCCCATCCCTGCATGACAGCCACCATCAAGAACGAGTTTGAGAATCAAAGGAAGACGTTGCCTGCAGTCCAGCCTTCTACTGACGAGATTCTCAGGTATTCTCCCAGTATGGTACAAGTCACATGGACCGAAGACGAGAACGCAGTCTTATCGAGGGGGCCGGGGGCATGTTTATCAAGAGGGTCCCTTCAGACACACGTCATTTCATCCTCCGCACAGTTGAGCACCGGCGAAGGATTTCCGTCGTTATTCGGGATTAGGAAAACACCTGCCGAAATTGAAGAATGGGTCGAGGACAGGTGCTATAAGGTACTGTCGTCCTGCCAAGGTACCAACTGTCAAGAACATTGATATTGGAGCGAGTGGGACATAGATAGGGCCGTAATACATATACCACAAAACATCCAAGGTTCTACCTGGTTCTACCGAATAACTTACTGCCGCTTGAAGCTGTGTTCTGACTGCGGTGCACGGGATGTGTCAATTTTGCAATGTTACACAGGTACCAATCCGCATTCGTCAAGGGCATTTGATGCAAGATTTATATGGTTGATGGGTTGGCCCATGATAAGATCGGTGTTCAAGGATACAACTCTTGCCGTCGCTTTGAACGTTGAGTAGGAAACACACGTTTCGAAGCTGATAGAAACAAAAAGAAATGGAAAACAAAGAGAGTCCAGTAGCTTGGTTGAAATTTGTTGCCAAACCATTGTGTTCTGAATTTGGACAAGGATGAGGCTGTTGCTTGTGAGAATTGGGATTGATCACGTTGATCGCACTAAGTAACTTATAAATTGTCCAAGTCCATAATCGTCTCTCTCTCTGTTCCCCTCCTCCATAATACAAGTACTATCTCTCCTAGTCATGTCTGTCCCAACTCACAGTATCCATTCAATCCACGGCACTTTCGCAGGCGTATCATCCTACTACTCTTATTCACCGAACGCAGGCGTCGTAATCGAAGGCTCACCAATGGATAAAATTCCACCAGGCCTTGCCAGAGTCGCATGGCGCTCAGCGCCCATATCACTCCCTAACACAACCTCATCCTCTCGCCGTCTCCCATCCTTCCCTATAGCCCGCCGTGTCCCTCCACCACCACCACCCCGCGCTCTCGCACCCCAAACCATCCCCTTCCCCTCCGAAGACCCATTCAACGACTCTTATTCATGCCTCGCACCCATACCACAGCGCCCCATTCCCCAGCGCACACACCTCGCATCACAATCATACACCGTCAGACTCCCGGGCTCTAACCCAATCGACGCCCTAGTTCGTCAACGAACGGCACAGCGAGCCAAACAGGAGCGCGAGACCCGCTGCAGGGTCGTCGCCGGTATATTGCTGAACAGGGTTCATGCTGTGGGGAAGCCTATGCGCCGGCTGCCTCCAAGCACAGAGGCGCCTCGCGCATATAAACGAAGCAGACTATCAATGATTACAACTGCTGAGGATGTCTGGTATGTGTATTCGCACCCCCTTGGTTAAAATTAGTGCTTACATGGATTCTTGTCCTTGTCAGTTGAACGTACGGCTTTGATTTGAAGTCAAATTTGACTAGGAGACATTAGTTTTGTTACTTGTGGAGATGCAATTTTTAAATACATATGATGGATATGTTGTATAACAATTTTTTTAATGGTTAACTGGGACTTTGGGCGACAATCTACACACCTTTCAATGCAAGCATGAGCACACCATCGAGGCTCGAGCGACGAGCGCATCGAACGCATGAATGATTCAAGTTGATAAAACCAGTAGGTTCATACGTCGGTAAGACCCGGAATCAAACCAGCCGAACCGAGCCGAATCGAAGCGACATCAACGCTGATCGATTCCCAAGCCGTCTCGTCCAATCAAAATCCCTCAAGCACACTGCCTTTGCACGCGTCGCAACACGAGTAGATGTGGACTTGCTGCGATCATCAACGCTTCCAAGCACCCATGCCAGCCACCAAAACACTCCCCAGCACTCAAAAAGAAAAACCCAAAGAAATTCACGCCTACATGGCTCGCCCGTGCGCACGGAGACAGCTGGCGCCCACCGTGGCAGAATCTGAGCTTCTCTCGGCACACGCTCTTCAGACTGTGCTTCACACCTTCCCTACAGCGCCCAAACTGAACTCTAGGGTCCCCTTCCTCCTCCCCATCCTGTAACAACTAGCTGTCAGATATGAACTACTCACTAGCTATGGACAGCCCGTTTAACACTGCGTTGTTATCCCCAGAAGGACGTGCTGTGTATCGCATCGATACGTACCTGAGCTCGTTTACGACTACGCTTAAGAAAGTGGTTGGTGGGCAGAGTGAGGTGGAGATTGGGAGGGTGGTTTGGCAGTCTGGTAGAGCTGGGACGGCTGTGGTTCATGGACATGAGATATACGTCAACAAGAGCAGTTTTTTCAGCTCGTAAGATTCCTTTTTCTTTTTTTTAGTTCTTGCCGCAGTCATTCTAACATCTTCGTTTCTAGGTCGAGAACGTTCACAGCGCTGAATGGGCAGTCGTATAAATGGACGTTCCATGAAGGATCAGCACTGGTGAGAGATCATCGCAACCAACACGTTTCTAGCTGTTACTGATGCCTTTTAATCTTAAATTTCAAAGATGGCAAGCAACGATAGCAGACAAGCACCAGTTGCTACTTACACACCAGCAACGAGATCAAATCCGGGGCTTCTACACGTAACACCCCATGGGCTCACCATCACAGGAGACGTCATCCTAAGCTTCGTCTGCGTCGAAGGCGAACGACGACACGCGATGAGGAAGAGCCTAAAATGATGTCATCCTCCGGAGGAATTTCAAACGTCCAAACCCAAACCCAAACCACTTAAGCTTGCCGATCGTTGTTTTTAAAAATTTTCATGGACTGCGTCTCTTTTTCATTCGTTCGTTTCATTCATTCGACGCAGTCACGATATTCATTTGCAGTTATAATGTACACATTACCAGCGCTCCTTACCATGCACGTGTGTGTTTTTCTTACCATGTGTTTTTTCCACTGATTTCCTGAGATTATAACGACGGTTCTAGATACTTTTTATAGAGTATATAACTTGGACATTCATGTATCATCTTTTTTTTTTGGTGTGGGCCGACGGGCACCGGGTCCTGTATTTTTTGTCGATGTTTACATACATGTATGCTCATTTAACTGTGATTTCTTAAGCTTGGCACGCGGGTTGCGTTGGTAAGTATAGGCATGCAATCATCATGGGTGCGTACTTATCCGCTGGGATCTGCGCGTGCCGCTGTTGATAGAAGGAACCGTTGACCGTGACTGGCTTCAAGGCTTCTCAGCCTGCTCTTACGGGAGATAACAACTTGAAAATTAATGGTATTAGCTTATTTAATTTCAGAATCCTACACATTAACTTGCCAAGGGTCGTACCAGCATTCGGCAATGTCATGTCCAGGGTGTAAACGCGAACACCTTTCCCAATCAATCATCTTTCCAGTTTCCAGACCAGATCTAACTGGACGATCAAGGGACACGGAAAGAACTTGAGGGGTATCATGATGATGGTATAAAATAAAATAATGCTTCAAGTCAACATAGATATCGCAACAAACAAGAGCAATGACAGAATTGAAATACCCGAGGACATCTACGAAAGCCGCTAGCAGCAGAAACACGACTTGCCACCTCCATGTACCCCAGTGTCTGCCTGCATTGCTACTGGTTGTCGTTGCTGTTGTGTATTGGGCTGTTGCGTATTGTGATCCTGTGGAGGATCTTCGAAATATTGAGTCGGCACGTATCATAATGTCTGAATCGTCATCGGGAGGGGCACCACCTGCAGCATGACGCTGTAGATATATGCATGAGACACCCAAGACAGTGATGAAAATAGATCGAGCGCACTTGTCGACCCCACGCAAAAGGAACTTCGACGACGGGTGGTGCTGCGCGATCGGGTCGCCAGGTGAATAGGTGTCGTACGTGGGCTTTGAAGGTCATGGGAGCAGCGGCAGGTGGTAGGGTGGCCTTGTCATAGCTAGCCTGAGCTTTTTGAAGCGCCCCGGGCGCTGCTGAGGTCGTGGTCTGGAAATTTGAGAATGCTGTAATGAATGGTGTGAGAGAGAAATGAAGGATACGCTGATGCACCCACACCATGCATTCCCCGGAAGAAGTCAGGTTCTACATCATAGCCATCTTGATCTTGCCCCGGAATCTCCGCCTGCATAACTTAGGTCAGTAGTGAAAAGGTTGAGGAAGGGAGTACATGCGCCAAGAATACGGTCATCACGAGCAGCAAGCCCGCTACATTGTTCCTTGAAGTCTGGGTAGAATGCGGGTGAGTATGACAGCTTCGAGTAGCATTACTGTAAACTTGCCGTTGAACCAATCGAGGCAGCTGGCCTTCTTGGTTTCGTCGAGGGCGTGTATCATGTGTTGGTGTGATTCAAGGGCTTCTTCGACCTTACCTGCCAACAGGAAAGCCTGACAGCGTTTTTGGTGTGTAGTGAGCCAGAAGGACTTGAGATCCCAGCCGAAGGGCTGAATGGAGCACTCCATTATGAAAAATAAAATTGGATGCATCATGTCAACATACCATGATCAAATCCTCGTATAGTTCATGGATGAATTTCAATGGGAAAGCGTTGGAGTTGGCGGCGGCGGCGAAGTGGTCAGCGGCTTCGTCGTGGCGCGCGCCATCCGAGGCCTTGGTTCCGAGCTCAACGCGTAGATATGCCTAATGCTAATGTCCGAGGTGCAAAGATCAGTGTTGATAACCGAGTGCCATGTAGCCGCATGATACTTACTTGAACTTCCACGACACAACGCGCGCGGGTATCAGCATTAGGACAAGCGGCAGCTAGCTCTTTGATGAGCAGCATTGACTCGTCATGTTGATCTGCATTGAAGAGGGCGATAGCCCGAAATACGGAATGGAGCAGAGAGCATATGAGACGAACTTAATTGTTAAACTGAGACAGTAAACTTAATTAGCGATACGAAAGGCAGTAAATACGACTGTATGAACACATGAGTCACACATTCCATCCGTCTTTCATCCGAAATACAGTACTTTAGGAAGTTCTCGTGGAACTTCATATGTAATGTGAAAATTCAATGGGGTATTGGTGGCGAGTTTGAGTGTTATCGCTGGGCTGCAGCCTGCGCGTCCACGGGTCCAGACTGGAAATAAGAAGGCATGTCATGAAATAAATATCATCGACCCTGATATAAAATAATATTAGTTTAGAGGACATTCGCTGATGGAACCATGAGAATCGTTGAAATACACGCACCTCAGCAAGTTTCTGCCCTTCGAACAAAGCAACGAGGCAAGACCGCAGACCCTTAAAACACCACTCCATTTGAAGCCAGGAGAGGAGATGATGATTCCAGAAAGCCCGGAATAAATGGTTGAGCTTGTCATCCCATGGATTGGAAGCACGCGAGAGATGTACAGTCCAGTTTTGACAAGCATACTTTACAGCGTTGAAAGCCGATCGACTTCGTTTGAGTGCTTCGCGTGCGAAAGTCGTGAAGGCATTCATAGCATGGATGATCTCCCTGTCCAGCGGAGAAATATTTGGTAATGCAGAGGTGGGATGGTTGCGCATTAACGCCAAAAACGTCGGAAACATCAAGGATTCCGGCAAGCTGTTAAACTGCTGGACTACTTGGAAAGCTGGCAGTGAAGGCAATTCCGAGACAGTGGTATACTCGCTGATTGCTTCCAATGTGCTCGATAATTCTTCCATTGTCACCCAGAGAGATGCCCCAGGAGTGGACTGCCATGCTTGACCATGGGGCGTCTGCAGCCAGTCTCGCGCGTCCTGGGTCTGCAGCCAGTCTCGCCCACCCTCGGTCTGCAGCCATTCTCGTCCGCCCTGGGTCTGCAGCCATTTTCGTCCGCTCTGGGGCTGCAGCCAATCTCGTCCGTCCTGGGTCTGCAGCCATTTTCGCCCGGCCTGAGTCTGCAGCCAGTCTCGCCAACCCTCGGTCTGCAGCCATTCTCGTCCGCCCTGGGTCTGCAAACACTTTCGTCCGTCCTGGGTCTGCAGCCAATCTCGTCCGTCCTGGGTCTGCAGCCATTTTCGCCCGCACTGAGTCTGCAGCCAGTCTCGCCAACCCTCGGTCTGCAGCCATTCTCGTCCGCCCTGGGTCTGCAAACACTTTCGTCCGTGCTGGGTATGCAGCCATTCTCGTCCACCCTGGGTATGCAGCCATTCTCGTGCGTCTAGGGTTTGCAGCCAGTTTTGTGCGTCCCAGGTCAGCAGCCGGTTTCGTGCGTCCCGGATCTGCAGCCATAGTCGTCCGCCCCGGGTCGGCAGCCAGTCTTGTCCGCCCTGGGTCTGCAGCCATTCTCGTCCGCCCTGGGTATGCAGCCATAGTCGTGCGCCCTGGGTCTGCAGCCATAGTCGTCCGCCCTGGGTCTGCAGCCAGCCTCGTCCACCCTGAATCTGCAGCCATAGTCGTCCGCTCTGGGTCTGCAGCCATTCATCCCCTCCTTGGGTCTGCAACCAGTCATCCCCTCCTTGGGTCTGCAACCAGTCATCTCCTCCTCGGGTCTGCAACCAATCATGCCCTCCTTCGCTTTGCAACCAGTCATGCCCTCCTTTGGTCTGCAGCCAGGCACACCCGTCCATAGTCTCCAGCCAGCATCGTAAATCCGAACTGCGATCTCCCCGAAGCCATAGCAGGCTGATAAGAACCGACAGTGGCTCTGGTGGCCGAACGAGAAAGGACAATGAGTCTTTCAATCTCTGGTGGTTGTGGGGTTGCATGTCTTGGCTGTGCTTCTTCAATTCCAAGAGCGCATCAAGAAGGGCCGTGCTTTCTGGAATCTCTTTTATCATTAAGCGGAAAGAGGAAAGTGCGAGTAGGGTGTGAGGTGATGGGATATCGTGTACATGAGGGAGGCTGCAGTTTGAAGGTTTGGAAACATAGTCACGGGCGGACGAGTGATATATATTCACGGGAAGATTGCGGTTGATAGGGATATCCACGACAGATCGTAGCTGTACGAGTACTGTTTCAACATCCCTGCCCTGGCCAGGGCCAAGAAGTTTCGAGATTTGTGACATTGGAAGAGGGTCCGCAAGGGCAGCAACGACGGACAAGTGCTGGTATGCCCGCTTGGGATTGGCACATGTGGACAGGATAGAGTCGTACAGCTTGTAGACCTCGGTTCCTGGTAGCAGCTCGCTCGTGAGCTCGAGCATCAGCTGAAGCCGATCACGGGGATCATTGTCTTCATCGTCGATGAACTTCATCATTGTAGACGCCACGATGAAACGTCTGCCCGCTCGAGTTCATCCTTTGATGGCTGCGGGAAATCGGGATGGCGATTTTCTAATTCTGCGAAGGAATGTCGTAGGAAAATATAGATGTCGTTGTCGACTTCGGCGCCGTCTAACGAGATGATCGTCGGAACACCTTCTCCAGAAGTCTCCACCGGTATCTCGCATACTAGGGGGCGCACCTCTTCATTCTGAAAGGCTTTACAGATATGCGATTCCGAGCGGCTTGTGAGCAGAATGTGAGTCACGGGCAGATCAGGTTCGCGAAGAGCCTGTGCAAGGAAAATGATGAGATCAACAAGCTCGGCGTTGGATGTACATTCATCAAGGGCATCGATGACAAACGTCAACGGCTCACACCCGCGCAGTCTGAATTCGAGCTTCCGGAGAGGTTTGAGAAACAGCGCCTCCATCTGGTCGCGAAGAGACTTGTTTGGATCTAAAAGGGAGGGATTCTCGCGGATAGCTCTGTTCACATCCGCCCGGATACTGGGGAAATTGCTCGCAAGCTGGTAGACAACACTGTGGGAAGTAAAAACCATTAAATTAAGTGACAGTGGCAATGAATGTGTTGAATTCACTCCCAGTGTCACTTAATCTCTGGTTACTTGCATTCATTGACAACTGGGGACATTGAATTTTACCCGCGAGAATGTAAGGGTATAAAATTCATTGTCAAAATTTTAAGGACACTGAAAATGACATTAGCAAATCACGTAGTCCCATTTTTTCCATAATTTACTTAGCAAACAAATTCAGTGACCGAGGCAGCTAAGGAGAATTTATATTTATTCCTAGGGACGGCTGCAATAAGCAATATTAGTTGTGTGCCTGAACTTTCTTGAACACTCCACCTTTCTAGTATTTCGCGTATAACTTACTAGGATCTTAACCAAAAAATGTCATGAGACGATCAATAGACTACCCTTAACAAGGACTGCAACTTTAATTTTTATCGGAATAATTCCCACGGTGTACCATATTGATCATATGAGTATTATCATATTTTATTCTAAGTCCCATGGGTATGGTATATATATCAATTGCTGCATAGATATATACAAGGTTATGTAGTCTAGTGGTAAGTAATGCTCCAATGTGTTAGAATTGATTATGGGTTTTCAGCTGAGCTTGCGTGGTCGGGAGTCGTGAGTTCAAACCAGGCAAGTGGCAAAGATTAGAGAATTTCCTTTTTTCTTTTTTTGACAAAATAAAAACTTGAATATGACAATGAATTTGGATCAGACAATGATTATCACCCCAACATTAAATTCATTGTTTGTCAATGAGCGATTCAGTGTCGCACAGCGGCACTGATTTACATCAACTGTCAATTAATTTCCTAGCTTTCAGCACTGATCATAAAGGTCTTTGGTTTTGATATTCATTGTCTCCACTACCCTCAGTGACAACCAAACCCAACCAACTCGATCGCTGATTTTTTTTTCGATTGGACTAGGTTTTTACGAGTACATTTCGATCTGGACCGTCACCCGAAATCCCGTTTATTTCTCGTACAATGGATGCCCTCCCGGCCATTATGCAATACGCAAACCGTCCTCGGAGTCGCTACGTATATACTGGTTGTTTTCCGACTTGTTCGCTGATATTATGATATCAGAATCCGCGCCACTCGATATGATGTTTAACGCCCACTTACTATGATCAAGATTCTGACTGGTTCACTTCCCGGCATGGGCAGATTTCTTACCACATCCTACACAATGCGCACGCCCGTGCAGGTACGTACAATACGAATGTACGAAAGCCACCCGAGACATCACTGTCAGTTTCCTATTTCTGGTCTCATGATGTATGATACTGAATTTTTTCGATCATATCAGATTCTTTTACAGATTCAGAGTATTTTAACAGTCTAGACATTTCCATGTATCATTTCAATCTGGACCATCGGGAACTCTGTTGACGTTCGTTCCCTGAACTCTTGGCTGACATGCAACGTTGATCCTCCTCGCTGCGTACTAGTTAACTTATTCCAGAGACGCCCGACTGAAAATCCGTGTTGCTCGGCATCTTATTGATCATGCCCCTTATCAAACGATTCAGCGCATCCGATGAATACTCCCGCTTATTATCTACCTCCCGAACCCATGACAAAGAGCGTGAGTCAATTCCATTCCCCATCAACACAGCATGCGCCTCAAAACCCAATTTGCTAACACCAACACCACCGCTACCAGATGAAAACACAAACACAGAACAAGGGACACCCTGGCAAATCGCCCTAGTACCCCTCCTAAAAGAAACCCAAGCAACGTTCCGCAGTCTCCGCCTCGACCCTGACTCGCATTTCAGTCAAGATAACATCTTCCGATTCTCAGCTCCGTTCTTCACTTTTGCATGTGCCTTAGCGTCCGTCGCCACCGCTCTCCGTAAGGACTCGGATACTAGTATGATGCCTTCTCCGATACCACGGGCTTTGTCACTCGCGGAGATGAGTTTGGGCGTCTTTGTGCTGCTTGCGGGAGTCTTCCTGGCTTTGGCTGTTTTAAGAGCGATTATATGGGGCGGAGCGGTGGCTGTTGATGCGTTTTTGCTTGTGGATATCGAGAGTTTCGGCGTTTCGGCGAGTCCGGAAAACGACAGATCAAAACTTAACCAACGGAGCATCTTGTTCAGTGGGTTGTTCTCGTAGGAACGGTCGTCCACTTCTGGCATAGGTTGGGACGAACGAAGAGATCTTCTGGTTGGCCTTCTCGCACTAGTAAACCTTTCAAGCGGCCCGCCGGCGCGCCTGTGGCATCTCATCCGGCCTCTTGCTTGCTGCATGCACCCCATGTCCCTCATACCCTCCTCCGTCTCGGTACACCGTCTCTCGTTAATCGCATGCCTCTTATCTCCCACCCTCATCTATCATTCGAATGTTGTTCTCGTCATATGTTAATTTGCAATAGCTGCATACCTCAGCCTGCTCTGACAATGGTATGAAAGTCTTGTTTCTCACTATATGGTTGAGACGTGTATATGGTGCAACATCAACAGTCAATTGTACTTGTAAGGGAATCCACGGAGTAAAAACTGAATACTGAGTACTGAATGGCGAAGCCACGGGTATCTGCTAAGTATGTACAGAAATGCAGGACAACATAAACGCGAAAACATTCTTCCCTCTCCTATGCTTTGGATACTGAATAACGATATTAATGCGTAATTATCGCTTTCTAGCTGAACCTCCAATTGAGGCGCTTTCTAAATTTTGTGTACCTTCTGTCGGCTCCAGTGTAGTAAACCTTCGCTCGCGATTGGAAAGCAACGGTCGAGTGTCCTCAGCCCCCTCGTCAGTGTCAACAGCATGGCGACCATTAGCAGGATCCAAAGCTCTTGAATCAGCCCCGAAGTCGATGGACTTGGGTCGGGTATCAGTCTCATTCGGCTGACTGTCTAAATTCTTCTCGGGAATCTAGACCGTGACGCCATCAAAAAATAACCAAAAAAAAATACAACAGGCTGGAAACGTACAGGTAGTCGGATGAGATACGCCAGGAGCGTAGAACATGCAGCAAGCGTGAACACAGCGCGGAGACTGATCGCGTATGAATCTCTTGCTGCGCGTTGCAAGTCTGGCGGCAACTTGCCCACGAAGGTGGTTGAATGCCTGATCTGATTCACAATCTAGATGAGGAATATATAGCGTCGTGATGTACTGCTTAAAGGGTAATGTGTCACCTCTGCTGCGCCTTCACCGTGTATTCTTGATCGAAGCTCGTAGTCAAGTTTGTACTGGAATAGCGCTGATGAAATCGCAACGCCCCCTACTTGGCCTATCGGAGCAGTCAACATTGATGACAAGGAAGCCGTACGGGCAACTCACCCATGCCTCTGAAAAGCGATCCAAAACCAGTGCCAACAGCCATCGAATCCTCTGGAATATGCTACACCATTAGAAACTCCAGCACAGGAGCCATGATCGCGCACCTGAGAGGTGTGCGAGCAACGCAACTGATTATTTATGCGTAACATGATTAGCCATCTCGAGCACAGCTGATTGTCAAAATCCTACACACCGAGATTTGTCTGTAAAACGACGGCGTTGCCAAACCCGAGTGGGATCTGATACGGCGTTATGATCCATACATCAACCAAAGAATACAAGGTAGCGCGGCGCTCACAATGCTCAGCCACATTTGCAGTGATCCGGAGTCCTCCCGCATCAAAGTGATGAGAGTGATCCCAATGAATGGGAAGAAACCAAATATAAGATTGATAAGTTTATACTTCCCGGTGCGGTGCATCATCCAGCTAGTGCTGATGTGAGTGAAAAACGACACGACGATAATATATCCACCAACCCGGCGAACAAGGACCCGGCGGACATACATACACTATTCGGCATCAGATGCAAGCCTATCCAGAGCGCGGTCAATGTGATATTGAAACGGATTCGCAGGGACATACCTGCGGTGGTTGCGCTTGTGAGAGCCACTGTCTGAAACCACATCGGAAAGAAATACATCACGGAGAAGTTGCATAACGACACAAGGAAGTTGTTGGCCCCAACAAGAACAGGGACCTTCTGTTTCAAGAGGAATGGCGCCATAATAGGCTCTGGGGCGACTAACAACTCTACCAAGACAAAAATTACGGAAGAAATGCAAGCGAGAGCCAGCGGCACGTATACCCATTGGTTCGACCACTGGCAAAGGGTCAACTAATTAGATATGTCATGTGGATGATCGCTCACCGGGAGATCCTCGTTGTATTTCATACTCATGAACACCAAGCATGATCCAACCTACAAGAAGTCAAGAACATTCCACAAATAATAATATTGACTCACGGAGAGTAAAAGGACACAGCTTCCGCCATAATCAATTCTCTTCAGAACATCCTTAATATCTTTGCCTTTACCCTAACAATCGTATGAGCAAGGCGATAACTTTATGATAGTTTCCAAGTGCTTACGGGGGTGACGTATCGCAAGTTGTAGGTCGTAAAAATGAGCGACAACACAAATAAGGGCATTTGGATCAAGAACGCCCATCTCCAGCCAAATCTAGAATGGATAGTAGATAGGGGGGAACAAGATAAGGTGCGCGCTTACCGGTCGCTTATGAGACCTCCTATGGGTCCTCCCAGACCCATGCCAAGCTGAACATAAGTAAGTTTCCAGGTTCAAAAAGTGGTAGAACCCGACGTACGCCATTAAACACACTTTGCACCCCTTGCGCAAGCCCTCTCGACTATTGGTGTCCCTGAGATAACGATAACGGCGAGGGCGACAGAATAGAACGTACCCGCATGGAATACATATCGCTCGTAGTGATCCTGAATCCGTCATGGGTCGTGTTTAGTAATGAACTGTATGGTTTTGACTGATATCGGGTCTCACGTGCAGGTCGTAAGAATACCACCACCTCCCATGCCAGCTAGCTGCAGGAACATGTCACAAATGAGTGAAATGAAATCGATGGAGGGACCTACAAATCGCGCAGCAACCAACATTTCCATGTTCGTGGAGAGGCCACACAACAGGGTACCCAGTGCGGTAATACAGACAGCCAACTGATTTGCACCCCGTCGGCCCATAATGGTGCATAACCGTCCATATAAAGGTGTGAAAGTGCAGACAGCAAGCAAGTATCTAAGAGGAAATTTAGAACAGAATTTTGGGCCGAAGAAAGTCGTATTTACGATGTGCCAAGCCAACTAGCTTCATGTGACTTGTTAAAGTCAGAGGAGATGGATGGCAGCACTGTGACAGATCTGTCAAATCAGTATTCGGATAAATGCAACAGGGATGTCGTACAGGTGGCGACTAGGGTTGCTAGTTTTTAATTGTTAAGTGAGTTACGATTCATCAGACGAGAAAACATGAAGGCTCGCACTGTTTACAGACTAACAAGAAGTCAGAAAATCCAGAAAATCCAGAAAACCTGTTCAACTCACTGAAAGGAAAGTGGCAGACCACAAACCAACCAAAATTCCATAGCGCGTCGACTTTGGAATGTCTCGAGGGCCAGCTTGAAGGGGGTGATGTTGGGTTAAATTGCTTGGATTCACGATCAGCGGATCTCGTTCCGTCGCCATTCCGTGCGTGATACGTATGCAGTGGGAGTCGGAAGTCAAGGGGGTCAACCCCACTCTGAAACCTATTGGCACCCACTAGTACTGTTGACTAACGCCCGCTTCTCCAATGGAGTTCGGACTCGCGTCCGACGGCGTCCGTGACGGCATTTAAAATTTGTACGTCACCTGAAAATGCATAAGGATCACGCGAACGACATAATTGATCACGTGGGGTCCCTGTCATTGGTCATCATCACCAACAGCACCCTCAACAAACGACGATGAGCGCACCGAGATTTGCACTTTTTGTGCTCGCTAGGACGCCGACATGCATGAGACATGCTGCAGACATTTACATGCGCTCCGGGATAGTCTCAACACCGATTGGAAGATTGAGAACTAGCTCCACCCTGCACAGGACGCGGTCGTTCGCATCCTCCTCTATCGCGCGTGCAGCCCCCCCAGCACCCACCGAAGTTCCAAAATCCACTGCGTCTATATCTTCTGCTCCAACTCCAGATGAATTAAAGGCACAGGAACTCGACGTAGACATAATACCCGAAGAAAATATCAAGCTAGAGCTTACAGAACGGGCTGCCGAGGTGTGTTCTGTGCTTCTCGTCAAATCTCAACGTCTTCTGAACTGGAATGGAACCGAAGCAACTGAAATCTATAGCTTCACGGGAGCACCGCCCCAACGCAGGCTTACGCATTGCAGTGGAATCAGGAGGATGTCACGGCTACCAGTATACAATGCAGCTTGCTTCCGAACGGAATGCAGAAGACTAGTGCGTTAACAGCACAACTGTTGCGTTATTTCTAACTAGTGTCACCAGCCACTTCACACATCCTTCCATAATTCCATCAAACATCTATATTGACGCTGTCTCACTCGGACTTATCAACGGCTCCACAATAGATTTTGCTACTGAACTCATAGGGAGTTCGTTCCGCGTTGCGGCTAACCCGCAGGCTAAGGGTGGTTGTGGTTGTGGGATTAGCTGGGAGATGAAAGATTAAATTTTTATGCAATGGAACATGGTTACCAAGCAAGGATATTACAGGCATATGCTGGGCGTATTTATGCAAACTCGCATCTCTTGTACGCCTACTGCTTCATCTATTCGTCTGTAACTGACGGTTTTATTTTCGCAGACATACTGTCATCGTATCGCTAATCTATGTACTCAGCTCACTCCACATCCGGTACAATAGCTGACCGTGTCACATAAGATAAGGCTGACTATTCCCGCAAGCGATGCCAGTTCGCCGCGATTCTGGCGCTATAGCATCAGTGATGTTGGGGCGCACAGGTAATAATTCGATAGAAGTTGAAGAACGGGTACTTCCTTTGTCTGAAGGATCGGCTTACCGTTCTAATCTACTATCACATATTCGTACAAGTGTGGGCGATGCGTATATCTCCCGATTATCGGCATCAAACAAAGAACTTCCATTTCGAATAAAAAATATATAGACCAGCGCGGCTGGAGGCGCGGGCTTCAGCTGTATCTTTATCAGCAGCACAATTAAAGCTCAGTACTATATCTTACCGGAGCAGCGCACGTTTTTCATTCAGTCGAAAATAGCAGCGCGACTTGCAATTGAGGCGTACTTACAGCTTCGGCCGCTCGACTATCTGTTCTGGCTTGATGCGACATCGTCGGTTGCGCTGACGTGCGGGGTGGTCCGTTGCCCCTGACAATAATAGAAGGGCGCTGTCAGTCTGTCCATTCGTCGGATGGTCGCATTAATATTGCCTTGCACAGTATAATCACGTTTCCCACGCAAGGTTAGAGGCTACCGTCGAGATCGAGGGTATGAATCTCATGGAGGCTATCGACGTGCGTCCGTTATTCAAAATCGCTTACTTATCCTAGTGTATCCCCCTGAGGCCTGGAAGAGTTCAGGGCTGCCAAAAATGGTACGTAAATCATCACTGACTTTTATTGTATCTAAGTACTCTCTCCATGGTACCGGTTCTGAAGGGTTCAGTCTCCGCGGCTGTACAATTACAGCACTTTGCACAGTGATTGAAAGACATGTATTGATAAACCTAACGGTTCGCTATACAATTATAGCAGCTAGTACCCATTCAGGCTCTGTCGGGCTTTCCTGGAAAATATTATCGCGATCTAGGCGGTTATTCAATCGAAGCAATCAAAGTAACGGGGCCCCCATCAATGGCACAATGGCATTATCGAGCATTTGTGCTGTCACCTCGGCTAGCCGGCAGTTCACGGACGTCCTGAGACACATACACGTGAATGGAAACATTGAATTCTGAGCAGGGTTACGGATGCGTCCCCCAGGATAGGCTCCACGCCTACAGAGTTCATACCAGCGTTTCTTTTGTTGATATCGCCCTGTCAAGCGAATCTCGACCTGGTGAGGCGCCTCTTGCAATCCCTAAATCAAGATAGGCTGGCGGCCGCACATTAACGTCAGTCACACCAATCCACAGACCAATCAACATGACATGCCCAAATCCAGTCTACCGCGTGCCCTGAGCACACGACGGCCGCCTGGGTGGACCAATCAATTTACGATAGTTTGCAAGAGGGGCAGAAAAGTACGGGATAGACTACGGGAACAGCCTTACTCCACCAGCAGAACACCGTGCGGCACTATACGAAACTTACTCTGACGTCCAGCCAAAGAATTATAGACTGCGGTAACGACCTTGAAAAAAAAATACCAAATCCTGTTCGACTATCTTGCGCCACGAAGATTTTGACTCCTGGCATCACATCTGATCAAGGGACCACGAGGATCGTCCTGTATGTAAGTGGCTTGAAGTTTATTTATGTTGCTCTTAGTTTCATTTACCGACTCGGTGAGATACGACACACCACTATCTAAGTCAATTAACTGAGTTCCGCGCAACGTTCCTGGTTCCGACGGGGTTTGACCAATCTCAGATCAATCGATATTCAGTTACAAGAAAGCGAACAGTACAGGTAGTCGATCTCGATGTTAGGTGATACACTATAAATAATATGACACATGTAATAATTAACGAAAGGGCTCCTTGACTCTAGTTCTAACAATTAAACGCGCGAGGTAAAATATTCACAAAAAGAAACTCGGCGCTCAGCGGTACCCAGCCGCCTCGCATGTGGGGCAGAAACTGTTGATGTTGGGTGCTATCATCTCCCTGTCAGATACAATGGCGAGGGATAGTTATCACGAGCTTACAGTACTGTTGAGGGTATTGACGGCTAAGGATCAGACGGTGATCGGAGTGATGTGGAAATGCGAGTGGAGCGGGAGTAGGAAATTTGATCATCATGCGAGTCAGTAACCGCAATCGTAAATGAGTCGTGTGCACGCACTATTGGCAACAAGTTTGCTTGCATGTGGGAGGCCCGCAGGTAGTGGGGTGGTTGGGGCTGAACTTGCACCTGGTATTTTCGCAGGTGATCTACAAATGCTTTTAGACATCGCTCGTATCATTGCCCTAAGATGTCTTACCAATTGATCAGGCTAACGTAGGAAAGCCTTTGATGTGAGCCTCGTTGCTGAGAGTCATTTGTGTGATGCTTACCAGGTTAATGGCGTGACCGCAGCGCAGGTAAACATTGCGAACGCTGAGGAGAGGGTCAGTAAAACGATGGCGGGAATTTTGCGACTGCACATACCGCCTCCAGTAGCACATTGTTGATAGTAGTAGCTGGTAGTAGTTGGTGAATAGGTGAATGTGGTAGAAATGTTCTAGTCGTTGGTGGGCAATCCTTGACGAAGAGTGGTCTGCCTTTATAGGTCCCCCGATAGGCTATGTAGCATACACGGCAATGGAATGAACGTAGCGTGTTTGCTGAGGGTGCTAAAGCGGATGATGCATTTTGAATTTGGAGGCCATTCGTGCACAAGGAGAACAGGTTGCCCAGCCATCCAAAACGAGAGGTGCTGCCGTGCGTCATTTGATAGCGTTTTCGCAGGACCTGTTCTCGAGAACTACTAATCATGTATGAGGAACAAGGGCCAGACGGGCACTTTGAAGCCGGGAATCAACGCCAGATTCGGTCACACCTGCGGCATGAAGTAAGGTGATACCATATATAAGGCTAGATTGGATACTGTCAATACCTGAAGAAAGTTAAACTACTTGAATTTGCGGGTATGTTTACCCTGGTATAACAATTGAGGAGAAAGCTTGAGCACCAAACATGAATTTGGAATATGTCGTACTGTTGGCGACCCTCTGTTGCCGGCATTCAACTTGGATGCACTCAGGCTGTCCCCTGCATTTGACTGTAACGGGACCGCAGATGAATAGATGCTGGAAAAAAAGAGTCACATAATCCTATGAATCGTTTCCATTGGAATTTGTTTGTCTACCGGTTGCCTACCGGAGATATTAGTTGCTTTGCGCCAATCTCCTGTTGCTTCATATGATGAACAGACACTGTGACAAAGGGATAATTAATAGTTGGTATCCGGCGCTTCAAAGCGATTGATTGCGGGAAGGTTGTGTTACAGGCTGCTTAGTAATCCTTTTCAAAGTTGTTTCCGTGGACTTGAACGCCTCGTCCTTGTTCCGCGCCTTCGTTGACACGGGAATCCCCATGTTATGACGAGATCAGGACCCACCGCTGTGACACCCCCACTATCAACCTCGAAGCAGAAGACGAGGAAAGTTTTCTATGAACACGGCAAGGTAGGGCGCTCGTTCCGACACAACGCTTGCATTTTTCGATCTTCGGCCACGAATTATCTCATGAAAAGTCTTTACGGTTAGGATTCTTTGGAGCTAGCGGTGTCAATCGGAAAGACCCAGGAGGACAAAGCGTTGCTTAAGGCTGAGAAGCATCATCAACCGCAGGTGGGTACATCACGTTCGCAGTCCATTAATTCCCCGATACATCCCTGTCTCATCATAAATCATTTCGATTCTTAGGCTGGTCAGCCCCGATCTGAGCGTACACATCAAAAAAGCAGGACAAAAAAGAAATTGGTAAAGCATCAAAGACTGTGCGTGGGGTGCAATTATTTTTTACTCGGTTTCTAGGAGGAGGTAAAAGCTACCATTGTGAGCCAGCGGGCTCGACTGAAAAGGGAGAAAGTAAAAATGCGCAAGGACCGCCCGGCTCGCGCGGTCCATCAAAAGTCAAGTCCGTCAAGTAACGCACAGGATCGTGCTCCTCGCAAGAGGGTATCCTTTGCTTAGGCTTTGACGTATATATTTTACATTTTTCTCGATCAATCAAGTGCAGTGGCAATATTTGATTTGACCATCAGCCCGGAATGTATCACCGTCGCCGCTCGTTAGCATTATAGGTTGATACCGTTGATAAAGGTTGTGCTCGGTGTGTGGCTGGCACCGTCAAGAAGCCGATGTTGTTAAACTTACAGGTCTGCTGTATCGCTTGTGTTATCAATAGTTGTGATTGTAGGTCACGGTGACATATTCATCGCGATCGATGTAAGCACATTCCTCCTTTAGTTAAACTGAGTGGGCGTCCAAGCTCCTTGAATGGGATCCAGCAAATATACAAGAGACATTGCTAAGTTATGGAAAAGCCCGAGACCCTACCGAGCCTCAATGTCGACTGTGCGCTACGAAGCTATGCACCTTTGTGCCAGCCTTCACACGACGGCAACATCCCCGTCGAGAATGGCCTTCAGGACTCTATTCTGGTGCATGCCTGGAACCGAGAGGAGATGTTTTTAAACCCTGAATTTACCCATAGAATGTTAAAAATTAGATATTCGAGCAACGGGGCATGGGCACGCCACACATGTAGAGGTATATTTGAGGTACCATTTCCTCGCTAATCGTAGTCTTACCCAAAAGCAGATATCCCTTGGTGGTGGAGAGTTACAGAAACCTAACTCCACAACTCAGGCACCTACACACACCAATGTCACGCTGTCACTCACTGTCAGTGTTCGTTCCATTGTCTTGGGATACATTCTCACTCAGAAGTAGCACATGCGCTGGAAGGAATCTGGGATGTGACCGATGATCAGCGAGTTATCTCGTGAATAACGAGCTCCGCTAAGGTAATAGGTTAGGTCAGGGTTCAGTGCGAGAAATCGAGAGGAAGTCAATATATCGAGCTCATCCATTAATTGGGCGCGCCGCCAACCTGCGGATGTATAGGATATGCTGAGATGAGTCGCGGGGCTTGTGTTGATCGAAGCGCCACTGTGGCGGTGGCGGCGTCAAGTCAATTGGCCATCCTTGAACAATCGTTCGGGGGGAGAGTGGATGGATCATGATGCATGAGCATAGATTGTAGGGTTTCATTTCGGACTGAGGTGATTGTTTTAGTATAACGAGGCGGTAGGGTGTGAGAGCTGCAAGGGCTTACAATGAAACATAGCATATTTTGTGAGGCACTGTCCAAAAACATCGTGATTCAAAAAATAATTATGAGACAACGCTGGTGATTGGCAAGCTGACTTCCATGAGTATGTACGGCAGTGAGACATGCTCACCCTGGGAAGTAACTCACGAACAGATATGTGCTGTCCTGTGCTGATGGGCTGGATCCTGCAAAATCATGTGTTACGGATAGGAATGACTGGAGTGGCGGACTTGATGGTCCACAAAGATAGATTTTCAAAGTCCGCTGGACCGTACCATGGGATCGTGGTTCACCTTGCTCTGGCCGTGCATCCAACTTGTCCTCCCTGCTGAAACACTGAACAAAACATAACGAGGTCACGCCGACTGGCAAAGATTCGAGGGAAATCCACTTTGATCCCCTTCTAAATCTTTCTAGTCTAGGTGCACTCATTAGTTCGTAATACTTTCACTACAGACCTGAATCAATCTCACTAACATCAATCAGAACACCCAGACGGCGGTGCTTTGTTCAAGATTTGAACGACTAGCAATGTCGCTTTATACACCAGTATTCCCACCATCTCTTGAACGGAGGTCTACAGGGCGCAAGGGCGCGTCCTCATCCAATAAACTTCATCAATCATCTACTACGGATATTCTACGCGACATCCATCTTTTTCTTGCCACAAAACCTGAGGTGCTTGCACCCTCTTCAAGACCCAGCTCCCCCTCGTTCGACGAAAATGTTGAAAGACTGAAACACTCTGTCGTCGAGACAGTTGACGCCGCAAGAAGAGACTCAGGGGATAGGAAATGGAAGCAGGTCAGCGAGAAGTTGAAGATGGGTTGTGTCAGGGGACGATACCGTATGACTGGGTTAAACCAACGCTGGCATCCAGCTGAGAACGCGGAATGGATACTACCAGATGACGAAGAAACATGGTTGAGCCTGGAGAAAGAGAGAGCAGAGGCTAGAAGATTGAAAGGGAATGCCAAGCAATCTCGTCATCCCGACAATGCATCCATTCCAGCAATTGCACCATTCCGCGGATCAGATCGTGTTGACAATCAGCCGCCAGCGGAAATGAGTCAAGCCCTGGCGACTGTCTCGCCAAAAACCATGCAGAATGTCAAGGAGAAGGTATCAAAGTGGCAAGCGACGATATCCTCACCTGACGGCGCGTCACTTATCGAAAAGACCGTATCCGCTACCCCAGTGCTTAGGAGCGCCTCCAAATCAGGGATGAAGCTAACAGCACTGCCGAAAGATAAAAGCCAATCTTCGTCGCTTGGCTTCTCAGTCGTAAAGCGCAATGTTGCAACCGTGACTGGCAAGAAGGGCAAGGGACGCCTCGGTCAACATGATCCCCCTAATTTTCGGGTCCACGGAGATCCAGAAGGTGATCACACACCCAGCGGCTCCAAATCGCTAGTGGCACCTACCGGTGATGAACCAGAAAGAGCTAGCTTCAAGACCCCGCTGAGGTCCTTGCGTGCTCCAGATGGGGATTTGCCCAAGATCACAGACTTTCCGGAAACGGTGAGTGCAAAGTTAGATTTTTTTCTTATCGAACTCATCAGTCTCTGTTTTTACGTCCCCTCTAGCCGTATATTCCCCCATCCTTCCCGTCAGAGCTTGAAACTTCAACTCCACAAGCGCGGCATGAAGCCGTGGTGCCTGTCCGGACAAAGCCTCCGCCGATTTACCCTGTATGTCCGTCGTCGTCTATTTCACATCCGTCAATACCCAGAGAGGGCGATCATCATCATTCCGGCGAAGATCCTTATATCATTGATATATCCCCTTCGCTTCCGCCGCATTCTGACGCGCGACAAACAAACAAACGCCCTCTATCACCGTCTTCTATGCATGATGTAGCGTCTTCCACTACGAAGAAGCAACGAGTACAGTCTCCCCCTGGAGAAACTCCAGCCTTCCGCTCTCGACCGCCGACGCAATCGGCAAATGCGCCAGAGGTGAAGTCGAAACGCGCAGAAATGCCAGGCTCCCCTCGCGGTGAAGGTAGACTTCCTACTCTCACTGAGTTGCTGGCAGCTTCCCCTCGACCGAAGACACGCCAGAGGCCTCCTTTGGAACATGTACTTCGTGCCGAGAGCGAACCCTCACCACATACCGCGAAGGAAAACCCTTCGCCTGCAAAGTCTTACTTCTCAACTCCGGGTTCGGGGCCGTCCGATTCCCCTACGTCCAATCACAACCTCCTTCTTCATTCACCTGTCAGCCCAATGCGGTCATTCGCCCAAAACCCAAACGCATTTCTCCCGCAGTTTACGTCCACTCAAGCTGGAGGTTCGTGTCACAACGGGATGAGTAGTGGGGTCTTCGGTGGGGGCTATCGATCTCAGTTTGACGTGGAAAGACATGTTGACCGTGTTAGTGAATTATTAGAGAAGGACGTCGATTTTGGTGGATGGTTGCGCGATGTGCCGTCAGCAGAAGAGCTGGAAGCCAGCCAGGATCAATGATTATCACTGCATAGCCTCAGGCAACACCCGCGAACGTGCAAGCTAGTCGTACTCCACTCTCGTGTATTTTAGTCAGGGTTAGTTGCTTTACTAGGAACAAAAACATAGTTTCAAATCGAGTCTGGACCGTAGAAGGAAGGTTGAAGGGAAGAATGCGCCCATCATTGCCTTGAGGCACCTGAGATACCGAACTTCCATATTGGGGACGCGTCTTGATCACGTGGATGTGGTATTGTTCGATAACAGCGCGTGTTGGACCCAACCACGACCACGACCGGGACAGCCACAGAGCTTGTCCTCGTCGCCGCCCACGATGAGTAGGCGAGACTCACGCCTTTCTCTTAACGTCCGTCAGAACGATGCTCTCAGCGAATTCGAAAATTGTATGTCATTTATGTCTCCCTGAGTCCAACTGACGTCTGTGGCATTCAGTTAAGAAGAAATTCCTGCTTGCCAATAAGCACATCACCAAGTATGTTGCCATATCAAGTTTAATCTTATCCAGAAGCCGCTCACTGTACAATACCAGACTCAACTCAACTCTCAGCGTTCGCATCGAAGAGCTCAATGCTCAAATATCCACCCTATACGTTGAGAACCTCCGACTGCGAGCATCCGAAATTGCGCTCGCGACACAACTGAAGAAAGAGCAGGAAAAGTCTAGGAAATTAATGGCTGATGCTGATGCTGCGGTGAGCGTTCCATATCCAGAGCACTCACCTGCGGTCGCTGAGATTCAGCTAGACTGCTAATTTGGTCAAACATCTGACTTTTTTGCGGCAGTCATTTGGTATTGCTCCCGGGGTGGCTTCTCCCGCTAAAGAAGCCAAGCCAGCATCAAGAGCTCGTCGGCCGTTCGTAGATCCCAATGCGTCACCACATATGCCCAAGCTTTCGCGCGCGCCCAACGTACCAGGCATATACGAAGACGAAGAAGTTGCGTCTTCTCCGGAAGGAGATGAAGAGGAGACAGAGCGCATACCTAGTCCCACTATTCGGCGAAAAACCAAGTCAAGACTTGCAGCATCCCGCCTGCCATTACCCGCCCGAGTTTCCTCGCCTCCACCACTACGAACGCCACCGCAAGCTCCGGCAGAAGAACGAGGGTCGTCAAGCAAGAGGAAAACGGGGAGGAGAGAAAGCGGGCTTCTGAATGTAAGTACGGGCAATGGCGATAGGGTAATCCCGCCGAGAGCTGCTAGCCCCGCTTTCGGGTCCCCTGCTCGTAGGGAGGCTGGTTTGGCTGCAGACGACGAGGAACAAGAAGTTGTCAGGAAATCGAGACTACCACCGGCTCAGGATGATGATTTGGACTACGTGCCACCAGCAAAAAAAGAGAGGGAGAAAAAGATGAAGCAGGTTGAACGGGAGCTACCATCAGGAGAGGGTGAGGCTGCCACTTCCTCACGAGTGCGGGAGAGAAAACGACGGAGAAACGAGGACCACTTAGGCCTCAAGGATGTCACAAACTCACCGAGAAGCCGTGCTATCTTACCACCGTTAGACACTAATGCATCAGGTACGGCGCACGTTTAGGCAACGTGAAATGCGGACGCATGCGATTGTATCTTCTCTGACTGATCGATTTGCAGATCGGGATCGACAGCACACACCTGATACGGATGGAACAACGATATCCGGGGTCACGTCGTTGGCTACAACCCGGAGCTTCTTGTCCACTCCAGCTACCACTCCTGCTACAACGATATCTCAGATCTCGCAGTTGCCGACACCTCGAAGATCTTCTAGCCCGGTCCCTCCACCATGTGCTTCTACTTCTGAAGAAGCACCTGTGGGAGGGCGCGAACGTCGCACACGGAAAAGTGTCAACTACGCTGAACCAAAGCTCAACACGTGAGTCCCCTCCCTTGCACGTTTTCGGTCCGCTTCCTTGCATGTTTTCGTTATGACTGACGAGTCAACCATTAGGAAAATGCGGAAACCTGACGCTCCACCGACGCAGCCTACAGCTGCTCCAGGGCTGAAGAAGAGATCGTCCGCAACTAGTGTTCAAGATGATGATTCCGAGCGCAGACCGTCTTTAGAGGGCTTTTCACAGTCCAAGACTTCTATCCCTGTTGCTCGTTCTTCATCTGGCACAACGAGTTCATCATCCTCAACTACCGCAAACACTGTCGTGAAGAGGAAGAAGTCACGTCCCTACGTCGAAGTAGACGACGACGAGAGTGAAGGTGCCCAAGCTGATGCCGAATACGGGAACATCAATGGTTGGGTTAACGTCGAGGGGCGTCGACGGAGTGTACACCATAGTGCCGTCCGTCGTGCACTTGAAGCTGATGACGGCAGACGGCATAGCCTGGCCGTGTGATTTTGTTTTAGTTGGTGCTCTACCCTTTGGTTCTATTCATGGCATCCGTCCGCGTAGGATTATTCTAAGTATACTATTGATCATGACGATATGAAACGCTCTCGACTACAAACAAACAGGCATGCCACTATCATACAAATACCACCTGTAATTCTACGTTCCTGAGGATTGAGAATATTTTGTGAACACGATTGAACCAGTAACATCTCTACAACGATACATTGTGTAGGGTCCATCGCAACCCTTCGTTGTGTAGTGACAGCTACAACTCATATAACCATAACCTTTGTTTGACAATGACACGTCTCAACCTTTACAAATTTACACCTCAGCCGACTCACATGAACTACCAGGAACTCGTGTCAAGGACAGCTCAGAAATATGCCTATAAACAATCATCAACGTGACAGCATATCTATGAGGGATACAGTACTCACGGCAGCGTTGGGGGGGCTCGCAGCACCGCCAAGACTGAACAAGGAAAAAGGACACTGAATTGAGCAAAAACTCTATACAGAAGGGAAAAGGACTGACATGTTCAGAGGCCAAGACGTGAAAAAGAACGTATAGCGACCAGTCTCTTGGCACAATTCCGAGAGAGCTTCAAGATCAAAGAATTCGCCTGTTGTGTGAAACGGCGGAAATAAGAATTGGATTTTGATGGAGTAGATTGTTATCAGATACAGACCAATAGGCATTCCATAGAGGCTTGCGTCCAGTCATTGTCAGGCGTGAAAATCATTTGGGAAGGGCTGAAACTTACCCGAGAATTGTCTGTAAGATCACAAGAACTCAGTGACAACCCTAGTGGCTGAGACTTAGACTGACCTGGTGAAGCTGCGTTCCCATTGGCGTGGGCCAGCGCTATCACGCAATCAAGTCAACTGATTAGTCTTACGATAGCACCCGCGGGGGAACACACCTCCAAGGATGGCTGGTCAGATGCGATAGCAGCAAAGTGATTATTCCTGCAGGCACCATTAGGCCATTATTTGATAACGTCCGAAAATAACATACCAGAGGAAGCGTTTCATATCTTCACTTTGTTCTATTCCAGCGCTGTAGTTTGTTTCGCTAAGCGAAAGGGGCGTCAGGGGACAGATGGGGTTGCCTACAATGTTTCCTTTCCTGAGGCAGCTCTCAAATTTGCCTTTGCTTCATTGGTGCTTTCATAGTATTTTTGGGTAAACCCGACGCGCAGGATAAGGATGTCGCCTTGTCGGAACTCAACCCCTTGCTTCTTCGCGATAGCCTCTAGCTCGGCAACAGTGATTGGATGCGCGCTCCAGGGATCGTAGGGTAGGGCCTCCCCATTGGCCGTGTAGTACCTTACCACATCCAGGAAAACGCCGCGGCCACATATGCCATGATTAGCCCAGTCTAGGGGTAGTGCTCAGTCGCAGTGTACAGGGTAGCAGTATTTAGACTTACTGTGTATTCCAAGTTTGACTTTCGAATAATCAATCTCACTCGGATCATGCAATTCCATTTCACCCTCAGAAAGGGATTCGGCGGGAGTGCTAACAAGATCCGTGAGTTGTGTCGAAGCGCTCGATGTACGAAATCAATATACTTGTTGTAGAACACACCATGTTGTGTTAACCCATAGTGCTTCAAACCGTCCCACTGGGAACCCGATTGTGTGTTCTGCAAATTTAGTTAAGTGAAGTGCCATCCGTCAGGCGGGCATGGAGGGGACATACGATATGGATAATGTCATCCCGAACGGGCAAGGTGGGTCCGTACTTCCCGAAGGTAGTGATGGATGGAATCTTACGCCCGAACATGGGCTGGCAAGCGAAGATCAATGAATACTGAATGAAAACGCGGCGATCACGGATTCGCTTACCCTTGAGGGGAAGTGGATTGGCCTGGGTAGTGGTATCATAAGGTCCTCAATATGTCAGTCTTTACGCCGGAGCCATATTGCACGCACCAATTCAATGAAACTGTGCGTCCTAGACTATCAAAAAGACACATTATCGGCCACCATTCATTCGGTCTCTTTTGAGACAAACGCACCGAATCTCCTCCTGAGCAGCTCGTGCCACTACCTCGGGGGTGAGCAAGTTAATTGTGCCTAGCTCATCGTCCTTGCCCCATACGTCCCATGCACATCCCTTGAAGTCATGAAAACTTGGCAGCTCATCGAATGTAGGGAGCGCTCCGACTGTTGTATCCTCAGTATTAGTGATCACCTCATCTCCACCCTTCTGAGAGAACATACGTTTCAAATGGGATGTCATGTCTGTTGTCGCGTGATGTCTGTAGAAGTATTTACACATTGGTAAGTATATATACCCCTCGGGCCTCAAGGTTCCCTTATCGTCATGCCTTGTCACACCCGGACCAGCAGACGTGTCAGAGGTGCAATTTATACTGTGAGAACAAGAGGAATAGCCTTGTCATGCCTTCGTCACACCTGGTCCAGCAGACGTGTCAGAAATGCAATTTATACTGTGAGAACAAGAAGAGAAATATAAATACACGCTACGGGAACAAATTAGGGTAAGCCCGAGATAAGATGGTCATGGCAATGCTATCCCCTGATGAATGGATGAATTAACGCTTCCTTGGGAGTGACTCGCCTTGCTGGATCAAGTGCCATGCACTTGTCCAACAGATCGATGAATGAGGTAAGCAACTTCATCTCGTCGTCCTTCATCTTGACCGATGCAGGTGGCATAAGACGCGCACGGAGATCACGACTAGGTTTGGAGATGTGAACCTTGCGGACAACATTCTGGTAGAATAATCAGCTGACGCGAAAGATTATTGATAAGGGATCACATTGACTCACGGCACCAGTGACACGGTCCGTCTCTACGCTCTCGAACCCACCCATTTCATCGAAATACATTTCTCCGAACTTCGCCTTCTTGATCATTTTAGTGTTGAACCTTCCCTTGAGCTCCATCATGAGTAGAAGCATGTGATTGTTCGACCGGCCGGGGAAAAGAATTTTCCCGGTGTACAGTTCATACAGGGTGCACCCAATGGACCAGATATCGAGCGCTGGATCATACGGGACTCCGAGGACTAAGTAAAAATGACGTTAGTTTTTAACTTCGACAATAGTAAAAGCAACGTACTGATCTCAGGCGCACGATAAAACCGACTAACAAGATAGGGGGTGATGTCATTTTCCGACGCATCCGATGCTGAGCCTAAGTCGCACAGCTTCAGTAACGTCTTCTGTTCATTAACCTGCATTTGTCGTTAGTAAATCGGCAGCTGCCAGAACTAAATTGAACTTCACCAAAATGTTGTCAGGCTTGATGTCCGCGTGCATGATGTTGACTTTCTTGAGAAGGCTTAATGCAAGGAAAAGTTGGTGTGCGTAAGCTCTGACAGCCTTGATGTTCAGACCGACATCCTTTCCAAAGCGCTTCACAACATCCCGAAGGTTCATGCTACAGTAATTTTCGTCAATTGCCCGGGAGTGGAATCAAGAAGATCATCGAACCTCATGGACTCAAACACAAGACAAAGGTGTCCGCGGTGTTCAAATGTTCTCTCTAGCCGGACAATGTGCTTCTTATCTTCTGGGTCAGCCTGTTTTAACTTGTTCAATATCTGCACTTCCTTCAGACCAGCACGATGCCTAGGCGTTGCTTTAGCATTCTCAGAAGCATCATGCGGAGAACATGTACGAACATAGATTCCTGACTCCTGATTATTTTGATAGCCACTTCTTTGCCGGTTTCTCCGTCTTGAAGAACGCGCGCCCGGACAACATTGGCGAACATTCCCTTTCCAAGAGAAGAGAAGACTTGGTACCGCCCACCATCAAGTTGCTCACCAAGGATAACTTGGTAATAGCCCTCGTGATCGGAGGCAGAGTCCAATGTCGTCGTGATAAGGGCGGGTGCTGCTTTTTTCTGTATAAAAGGTCAGACATCATTGTCGGAAAAAATAGAGATAACCATACAACAACTTTCTTGACTTTCTTTCGCTTCTTCTCAGTGATAGCTGCTGCGAACATGTCATCGACATCATCCTCTTCTTCTTCCTCTTCCTCCTCCTCAATAGTTTCTACATTCATAGGTTCGTCTTTAAGGACTCGCCTTTGTTCATCCTCACGGCGATCCAAGCTGGGATCGTAGTCGGCAGCAGATATCTGATCTGGTGCGCCATCTTGCATCTTCGCACGGACATCTTCATCGTCCTCGTCCTTAGCAAGCTCAAAGATACTGTCATCTGGTTGTGGAGATGCAGAGTCTCGCTTGCCTGCATGATACAATACATAAATACACGCAAAATTTGTTCTGGAAAGAAGCTTACTCATTGAATCGTGCCTCGCTTTAGAGGTGTCCCTTGCTAAACTTGCGAAAGTATCAACAGCACTGTGGGGCTGAGGTGTATCAGACACAGATGCAACAGGCTGAGGCGGTTGGACCGCACTACTAGGCCCAGGGCTGGGGCTGATGCTCTTATTAGCACTGGCTACCCCGGAGTGTTTGGCTAAAATGGCTTGACGCCTGGCACGGCGAGCGGCTCGAGCGGCTGCCTCTGCGGCGGCTGTATCGATCTCGAGATCAAGTTCCGGAACAGGTTGTGGAGGAGCAGCAATTTGCACCGGCTTCTGAATATGAGCGGCCTCCGATGGGGCTCGTGTGGATGGTGTCAGAGATGCCTCACGGGCGCTACGCGTAGGAGAAATTCTTGACAGAAGAAAACGACGTGAAAGGGTATTCATACACTTGGATGCGTTGATACTTACTCGCCTTCTTCTTTATCCGAGTAGTCCTTAGCTTGATAAGAGTGTCCATTGGATGGTGCAGGTGAACGGTGATTCCGAGGTGGAGTTCGACGACGACGATCATCTTTTCGACCGTCTTCTCTACAGCGTTGCTCTCTGTCGCGATCGCGGTCTCGTTCACGGTCACGATCACGCTCGCGGCCGTCGCGCCTGTCTTTGTCTCTGTCCCAGTCTCGAGAATAGTCGCTAGGCCTCCTTGAGTCTTCTCTGGGCCGTCCAGGCTCCCGCTTATCGGCACTGTCTCGTCTGCTGCTGCTAGGTTTGCTACGCTTATCTGAGGGAGACTTGAGGTGAACATCCCGCCAGTCTCTAGGTTCGTCTCTGTGTCTCTTGTGTGAGTGAGATTCGGCTGCGCCGTGACCCTCCCAAGACCGCTTTGATCCTGCGGATGCGTTAGTCATCTTCTTCGAAAGCAATTGGGTTTACGGGACACCGCACGATCAACAAGAAAACGTTGGGAAGAATGGGAAAGTGAGGCAGAAAACGAACAAGCTCGTCGTTGTGCTTGCTGACGAGGAATGTGGAGAGCAACAAACAGTCAATGATTCAAGCACTCCGGATCCAGTAACTCCAGATGGTCCGTGCGCATAGCGTCAATTGATTAGGATTAATAATTGTATAAGTGATATATAGACAACGTTGATTGTTAATTCCCTCTCCTCTCTCGCAATCTGGTATTAGCCTTGGTGCCTGGAGAAGGGAAAGGAGGAGCTTGGGCCGCGTAGCGTGTGACTCGTATTGCAGATGATTTGGTAGTCGCCTTTTTTGAGGCTGGTGCTGAGGTATCCGGAAGACGAGACCCCTTACGGAAACCAGCAGATGCCATCCTATTGAGCCGTTGTCCACTATACTGGAGAATCTTATGCGTGGCTGCATCATCAGAGTCGGAAGGATCTTCAGATGAAGAGTCCACTGTGAATTCTTGCTGTTCATGAGGTAACTCAACAGAATGTAAGTCATCTTCTTCGTCAGTGAAGAGATTTTTCAGATGGTCCTCCACATCCTGCTCCTCTGAAATGTAAACTTGAGAGTCGCCGCCTTCGTCCACATTCCGTTCGGCATCTTCCTCAAGAACCTCTTCCAGCTCTGATTTCCCCTTCGCCGAAACCGCTCTCCGGCGTTTCGATGCTGGAGTGGGTTGTGGAGGGAGGTCGACTGAATGTGATCTTGCCCGAGTGTGGCGATACGGTGGGTCAGAAGCGGCCACAACAGGTTGATGGCTGCGAGATTTACTCGGCGTCCGTAGATGTTTAACCTGTGAGTTGGTTCCAGTGCCGACAGCAGGGGTGCGCACTTCGGCAGCGGGGTTCTGTTCTCGCTGGGTTCGCCCACGGTGTGAAGGTGGCCTTCGCGCAGCTCGCAGGGGTTGTGCAATTGATATAGCCTGTGAGCTCATCGATGCCGCTTGAACAACTGCAGTAGTAGCCCGAGCACTTGTAGTCGCTCTGGATCGTAGGTCGATGGGTGAATTCACCAGGGTTTGCTGCGTAGCCAGGGGTTCATCGGATCGAGCTTCTGGAACATTATGCTCAGGTGACTGTGGCATTGGCAATGCATCGAATCTGCCCAGAATAAATACAATTACACCAAACTAGTTAACCGCATGTGATATATCGCAGAGAAAAAAAACTTACTCGGGCATTTGATCTTGATCAAAACTTGTCGCGCTATTAAGTGCCCCCTGAGCGAAAGGCTCATAATTTCTTTCTTGCGGTGACCCTCGATCGTTCTCATTTGAATTTCGACCAGGATGGTCCTGTGCACTTGTCCGTTGTCTCTTCTCCACAGCGGAGGTCCGAGGTCTAGATGGTGTAGCCGAACTGGCTACACGTTGTCTTTTCTGAGGCGACTCCCCTTGGAAACTTGCAGGCTGAGACGTATCAGGATCGTCGCGACGTCGCCTACGTAACTGAGGCGTCGCAGGGCCAGGTTCGTGATCGGGCACGCCATTTTCTTGAACCCGGTCGCGAATTTCTGGAGCGCCGCCGGGCAACTGGTTATCTAAGTTCTCGGGTCCAGCCTCACCCGCTGCTTGTTGTTCCAATTCTCGATCGCTCTCCTCCTCCTCTTCCTCCTCCTCCCGCTGTGCTCTCCTACCACGTATGAAGTGACGCGAGCGTGGATCGTGACCAAAACCATGCGCCACCGCCTTAAGTTGCTCCGCATACCTAGCAATCATAGGATCAAGACGCAGGCGATTCGTCTTGTAGCGCTCGCGCCAGGATTGCCAAGTGTGCCTTTTCGCCCACTCTCTATATTCCGGTTCATCAGCCTGGGAAGAATATTCTTGTAAATTAAGACACACATGTTCAGGACTTAATGACGTACCAGCTCCTCTGTCAATTCTTGGTACAACGAATTCCCAGCGCGTCCTCCACTAGAAGCATCAGGAATGACAGTTGCAATGTAAAAGGCGAGATTTTCATCATCTTCCGCGGTATAAGGTACGCGCCTGATGAGTGCATTAGCAAACGAGACATAGGAGCGGATGCAAAATGTCATACACGCGTCCACCCGGAGCACCAGGCATACCCTTCCTTGGTGGCGGATGATGCTCGTATTTTCCAGCTCTAATGCACTTGCGGACAAAGTCCCTAGACTCGATATAGACGCGCTGCTGCCAGAGGACATTCGAACGATAGTAGCGCCGGCGGATATGTTCGATGTCGGCTTCTTCATCGACCAAAATCACATTGGCTTGCTGCTCATCCTCGCATACTTCACCCCCATGTCTCTATAGTAGCAATTTGGATCAGCATTTGGAGACTTCCACATAAACAAGATAAGTCAGTCGCGATCGCATACCTTGATCTCCTGTTGAAGTACATTGCGTCCTTCCCTGACACTCTGATGAAAAAAGAAGGCCACGGGATACCCATCTTTGACAAATATAGCATCATCAGCATTGGCTCGAGCAGACTGGCTCCGTCGCACAGCATCCGCAGAAGGCATGGTGGCGGAGTTGATTCAAAGGAAGTAAAGCATCACCTGAAAGTATCTAAATCCAACAAGAAGCTGAGTTCAAAATTCGGAACCCCGCACTGGGGTTAGGGTTAGGTACTGAGTTAGGAATTCCGAAACCCCGAATCAACGTCAAAGGTTGATGAGAAATGTCAGTTCGTTCCTCAAGGTAACATTCTTCTGCTAGGATTTCACTGTGATCAACCGAATTGCCGTTAACGTTTTGCTGTTGATCGATGGCTTCCGAGTCTCTGGAAAGCGGTCTCTGGAAAGCGGTCTCTCGGAAGCGATGGCTCAGGCCAAAAATCACAAAGATCAAAGACGAGGTGAGGAGCCGACTGACATTGACTGGAGATCACAGGTTTGGCAGTCCCATGCGATGGAACAACCTCAAGTGACCATCGTATTTCGTTATATGCTGTTCAAGCCTCCAGCCTGAGGTGCGCCGTACTCGGCGGCCCGCCCCTCTAAGTTGAATAAGCGTTAAAACTTCATCCAGTCAGGTCCTTTCTAGCCATACAGAAGTCATTATGCTGACCCCACCAAATCACTGTTTACTCTTTTGATGGACATGACGGTTGGGAGACTAACCTACTGGCTGAAGGAAAATCTTCTACCAGCCTGGTCGTTGGCCTATGTGCAGCATGCGAACGACGATTCTTCACAGAATCTACTGATGGTACCAACCCTCTCAACCCTCTCACTGAAGATGCTCGACTTGACCATCATACTGCCAAAGTAACATTGTTCGACGTTGTTCTTTCGTCTTCACGTGAAAATACTGCTTCAGCATATGTCGGTTTCTATAATCTCCTTGCGAGTACGGTTCTCATGCATGTGCCCTCCGAGACTTGGGCGGAGAGGGATGAAAGGCTTTCTGAAATTATACGAAGTGCACCTCTGAATTCTTCTGGTCGAGCAGAGTAGTACGCTTCGTACTTTGCATCCAAGTGAAGAAGCGTTCATCGGTAGGAACGGATGTGTCTGTATCTAGCTGGCCATGAAGTCGATCATATTAATATGCCAAACTCAATAACAGTGCCGTGGTGCAGTAGTGCAGCGTGCTATACAGGTAGGTACTGTCTGATAAATTACTTCTACTTGACGTTCAGGAAGGCTGACGACATTCTCCCAGTGATATATACAATTCCTGTTGCAGTGACAAGGACTGCTTCGCTTCCGTTCCAGTTTCCCTTCTGAGTTTTTACTTTGTAGATGTGCGGTATCTTACCCTTGCATTAATCAAATGTGTCATGTACCCGATATCTCATTGCCATTATCTATCGCTGCAAGCTGCAATAAGCAAGTATATCCCCACTCTTCGCCAGACTCCATAACACTCGCAAGCCATGGTACTTTCTGAAGTATGCATCGATCAGCGCCATGATTGAGACTCGATTTGAAAGCCGATTGATTATTTCAGAGATATGTGCAACATCCCAACGATGGATAGTAATCTGGATTCTGGAAGATAACCAACATTTCATGAGTGAGGAATTAATCAAATGACATACTTGTACAGTTCGTACGGTATCGTGAAAGCGGGAGCACTTGCTGCAATATAACAGGATGAAAGAAGTATAAGAGAAGTTGCTAATCAGGAAGTGGCAAATGTGCGCTGTACAGGTTATGTGCGCGAATCTAATTTCGATGACATGAATTGTGCGATAGACAAAGCACATGACGTCGTGGATGTGTCCGACGTACAGTTACCGACCCCACGGGATTAAAAAAATAGTGTGATGCGAAAAAAAGATGTATTATATCGAAGGTGGGACCTCTGCAGTTATCGTTACAAACACGGGGCAACCTCCTCGCGCTGGTCCCTACACATGTGCCACGATGTGCCATGTGCGACACAACTTAAGTCCAGCTGCAAGGCATTGTTGGGTATCACCAGGGTGTTGTCTCGGGCATACGTCACCGGGTGGAGAGTGGGTGGGATCCAGAAAAGAAGCCGTCCTTCGGGACCTACAACCCATCCCTCCTCGGTTGGGCCGGAAGGGGCTAGGGTTTCTGGACCTTCGAGAAAGGAGGAGGCGGAATGAAGGGCGTGAATCGGGTTGGATGAGAAACATACTGCAGGTGCTTCGGAGGATTGGTTCTGGTTAAGAAAATCTAAATCCCACACCCGGATGGACTTGTCCTCAGAACCAGACACAATGTGTTTGCTATCAGGCGAGATTGAAACAGACCAAATGGGTCCAGTGTGCCCTCGCAAAGAACCCACTGTTTCGCCAGTTCCCAGATCCCACACCCGGATGATCTTGTCGTCTGATCCAGACACGATGTATTTACCATCAGGTGAGACTGAAACAGACCGAACGGGTCCCGTGTGCCCTTGCAAAGGGGCACCCACTGCTTCACCAGTTCCCATATCCCACACCCGGACGACCTCGTCAGCTGAGCCAGATACAATGCGATGTCCATCTGGCGAGATTGCGACAGAGGAAACATAGTCAGTGTGCCCCAGGAGAGAGGCACCCAATGGCTTGCCCGTACCCATATCCCACACCTGAATTGTCTTGTCACCTGAGCCAGACACGATGCGAAGTCCATCCGGCGAGATTGCGACAGAAGAGACATCTTCAGTGTGACCTTGCAGAGGGACACCCACTGCCTCGCCAGTCCCGATATCCCACACCTTAATTGTCTTGTCATCTGACCCAGACACAATGCGAAGTCCATCCGGCGAAATTGCAACAGAAGAGATATAGTCGGTGTGGCCTTGGAGAGGGCCACTTAATGCCTTGCCCGTCCCCATATCCCACACCCGAATTGTGTTGTCCTCTGAACCAGACACTATATGATTTCCGTTCGGCGAGATGGCGACGGACCAAACCCAGTCAGCGTGACCTTGAAGAGGAACACCCCATGCCTCGCCAGTCTCCATATCCCACACCCGGACAGCCTCGTCACTTGAGCCAGACACGATGCGATGTCCATCTGGCGAGATTGCGACAGAGTGGAAGGAGCTTGTGTGGCCTTGGAGAGCAGTACCAAATGCCTCGCCGGTAATAGTGTCAACATTCCACACCCGAATCGTCTGGTCTTCCGAACCAGACACTATACGATTTCCGTCCGGTGAGATTGCAACAGACATCACGGAGTTGGTGTGGCCTTGGAGAGGGGATCCTAATGCCTTGCCAGACTTCGCATCCCACACTCGGATGGTCTGGTCAAATGAACCAGACACAATGCGACTTCCATCTGATGAGATTGCGACCGACATAACAGTGCCAGTGTGACCTTGGAGAGGGGGACCAAATGCCTCGCCAGTTTCCAGCTTCCATACCCGGATCGTGTTGTCTTCCGAACCAGACACTATGTATTTCCCATCCTGAGACACGGCGACGGACCAAATGCAGTCAGTGTGCCCTTGGAGAGGGACACCTCTTGCCTCGCCAGTCTCCATATCCCACACCCGGACCGTGTTGTCTTCTGAGCCAGACACGAGGCATTTCCCATCCGGCGAGATTGCGATAGACCCGACACCGTCGGTATGTCCTTGGAGAGGGGCACCTATTGCCTTGCCAGTGTCCACATCCCAAACCCGGATCGTCTTGTCATCTGAACCAGACACGAGGTGTTTCCCATCTGGCGAAATTGTAACAGACGTAACACTGTCGGTATGCCCTTCGAGAACATCACCCAATGTCTTGCCAGTCGCCACGTCCCACACCCGGACTGTTTTATCATCTGAACCTGACACGATGCGATGTCCGTCAGGCGAAAACGCGACAGACTCAACGCAGTCAGTGTGACCTTTGAGAGGGTCGCCAAATGCCTCGCCCGTCTCTGTATCCCACAGTTGGATCGTTCCGTCGTCGAAACCACATGCGATGCGCTTCCCGTCTCGCGACATTGCAACTGAGTAGACTTCGGAATGCACGTGGAGTATCTTTTCCATCTGAAGCCACTTTACAACACGGCCGACGGCAATGCGGGGGATGCGAGGAAACTTTGTGGCGAATTGTTTAAATATTATCGACTGTGTGGGAGCAAACGGCAGAGCGGACAGGTATATATGCGGAGTGCTGTGTAAGATGGTGGCCCCGAAAGTTCGAACGAAGCGCTGGATATCCCTGGCAGCGTCACCGATCTGCGTATACTCGTCGTGACCCTACGAGCACCCGGATACTTGTAAGAATGCATTGGTCTTAAGAATGAGCTTAGGCCACGTACCGCAATCCAATTCGCAATAGACGAGAGGGTCTCTACTGAGCCGCTGAGGTGTTTCATCAGAGCCAGTGCTTCCAACCACCAAAGGAGGCGCTCTCCAGCGAAAAAAGCTTCGACTGCCTTAGCGAGTGATGGGTCGAAGGATGCAGCTGCCACATGGGTCCCCCAGAATCGACATGTGTACGATAGCTCGGCCGGAATCGACTGTTTCACGCGTTTCTCCAAGTCAGAGACCGCGGAATTGGGCAAGTAAGAATTCTCTAAGAAGCAAATGTTGAAGCGAAGTCCGAGCTCCATGACCCGAAGCGAGGCAAAGGCAAGGTCGCTTTGTACCGATAACACATCAACGAAGAAGTCAAGACTGCGTGATTTGTCTGTGAGAAAGTCGTAGAATGATGCGTGGAGGGGACGTATGGGAGTCTGAGGATCCGTGATACCGGTGACAAGCGAGCCCAGGGACCTGATAACCTCTTCCACATCGTAGCGGTCATCAACGTGTGGAAAATTCAGTCGCATAGCGGTTAATGCAGTCGTGGACAGCGGTTCCGACGATGCAAGGATTTGCCCCATCACAGAGCGAAACACGGGCATAGCTTCCCCGCGCTCCTTTTCGGGCATACTGTCTGCTAAGATGCGCACATACATATCATCCAACAGATGTGTTCCTTTTGCAGATGTTGTAGCGACCACGGCTTCAAAACGGCTCATAGGATTCCGCCGTATTGTGTTCGTACCCTGGATGTATTCGCAGGCAAGACGAGCCCATTCAAATAGGCCGTCAGATTTTCGAGCAAGCGTCTTGAAGTGTCCGTCGTCAAATGGATTACGTGGGCCTTTAAGTTTAGTGGAGATGTAGAGCTGGATGTCAAGTTCTGTGGACTCGATCGGGATTTCATCCATAGAAATACGACGAACATGTGACGCATTATGCAGGGCATCGCCAATGTCTTCGAGTGGACGGGAAGTAATGATAATACGGAAATTGGGAGGAAGTTGGGATAGTTGGGAAGAAGAAGCGTTCGGGTCGCCAGCAAGCAGACGAAGAATCCGTTCCCGGGATTTGGAGTCACCACTCTCGTCCAACGCATCAATGATTATCAGGACGGGAGCAGTTATGGCTTTCGAGGCCTCGTTGATTGGTTTTAAAACCAACTCCTGCCATTGTCTGGAGATGTCTGTGGTGTGTTTGAGCTCGTTGCGATCATGAACCGCGCGTGCCAAGGCTCGCCGCATGGTCGGATGGCAATCAGCCAAGTCGCGTGCAATCGTGGTGAAAATTTTCTCGTAGCGACGGTCCGCACCATGTGTGCGATCGAAGCAGAAACAGGCTCCCAGACCACCTTGTTCATTAGACCAGTTGGCTATTGTATGAGCAATCGCCGATTTGCCCTTTCCTGCAGTGCCAGATAACCATAAGACGCGCTGCACATCCTCCTCCGTACTGAAAACCCAGGACTTGATCTCAGACAGAATGTCTTCCCGAGTGCCCGGGAGACAACGCCTAGATGTATCAAAACTGGCACCATCGGAATACACCATGCCGTTGAAGTCCAAATCCTCGCCTAGGCCACGCGTCGTCGAACATCAGCACAATAGTTCAGAGTTAATTTGAAGTCAAAACTTACCGGCACGATGAAGGAGGATCACAGCATCACGAGTCGCTTGATCTCGGAATTGCTGCATGAGACCGTCGAGAGCTTCGCTGTAGCTTTGAATCGTGGTGTCTGTTTCATCGACAACGTGCTTTCCAAGTCTGATCCCTGTGCAAAGAGACAACATTGAGTTTCAGGGGACGAAGCAGCGGAATCGACTCACAGGCGCTCTTCGTCTCAGAGTAATGGGTGATGAAATCAGCGCAATCTAGCGTCTGTTGAGCTATCATCCCATATATCGCTAGCATGGATTGAATCTTGGCCAACTCCTCCTTTTCCGTGATGAAAGTATAGACTTGAGATATCTTCGAGAGCAGACGGGAAACAGCGACATCACGGTCTGCCTGATCGAGAATCATCTGTCGTCAACGAAACCTCGTTAACCTGCGAAGATGATGATATTGAATGAAGCCCACCTTGGATGCGCAAGCGAAGATACTCAAAGCCACCTTCGCATACGGATGGAGCTATGCACGAAAGTGAGCCACGTACAAAATAGAGAGAAAAAAACTGTACATCTGCAATCCCATTAACGACAGAGTTAAACACCTTCAAAGGTCCAATAAGCGGGGAAAGCGTGTCTATCGCATCGGAAACAGATTGTAGGTTGTCGGTTGCTGTATTAGTTTTTTGAACAATTCCTGGGACATGCCCGATGCTTGCGACGCCCTTGGTAGCATCTGCGATTCTTTCATTCACAAAGATTGGGTCTAGTTGTTCGGCCTGATAACGGAACTGAGTACATTATTGAAAGAGAGAGATAAGAATATTCCGAACACGACGGTCAAACTTACCTTCGCGATGGCTAAATCGGAAGACTGGTCAGGATTTTGTACGGGAACAGGGGTCGTGAGTGGAGAAGGATCCTGCCGTTGTTATATTACACACAAAACATGGTGAAAGTTAAACATACTCACTTGACTTGTCTGAGGGTGTAGGAGATCCTGCGCACTGGAACTTACAGCTGCATGATCAGGTTTCGGGGTACGCCTGGCGCTTTGAGCAGAACGGCTCTTGAAAATTTTACCCCACAACTTGTGAATCAACCCCGAGGATCGTCCACGAGATTCAGTACGCGAAGGTGAAAGAGAAGGTGGCTGAAACAACATGTTTAGAAATGATCACAGTAGTTGTAAAGGCGATAGTCCATACATCACTTTGACCAGCTGCTCCCCCAACCCTTTCAGCCCGTGCCAAACGAGGGTCTGAACGACTTTTTTTCAGCCAATAGCGCTTCTTCTTCTGAGGATTATCCTGATTCATCGAGCAAGTTCAAGAATACGGCTAGGTTACGAGTCTGGAGAGTAGTATCCAGTCTGGCAAGGTGCAACAAGGACGAAGAGGCACGTACGATAGATAGGCGGCTATCGTACTATGGTCAGTGCGCAGAAGAAGTTTATGTAAATATCAAACATGATGCTTTTGCAAGCATTTATTAATTTTCGTAATCTTGATCATACTAGTCGCCGAGTGTGCCTGTGCGCGGGCCTTAGGAAATTGCCGCATCTGTGCCGCACCCTGCTGCACCCTACTCAATAATGTCTTATATGCCTCTACAATACGTCTACGTCGTACACAACTGTCTGAAATATGATTTGGGAATGGGTAATACTATATTCCAGGTGTTTGTGTAAGGCTAACAGTGGTACTACAGTGATATATGTACTTGATGGGTGCGGCAGTGATGCGGTAGGGTGCGGCAATTCTGTAGTTGGGTGCGGCAGTGGCTGTGCACTACCGCACCACTGCACCGACACCAAACCACGCATCTTATCAACTCCACTTGCAGCACCGTTACCAGCAGCTGCGCGAAACTTGGTGAGACCACTCAACGACCCCTCACACAGGCTCACGCCTGTCAGGTTTGGCGCCTCGATGCCTCCGCCTATCATTCAACACCTGTCTTTGCTGGTTGCATGCCTTGCTGACTTCGCTGTCACACATCTCCTCGACCACATTCTGCAGCAACATGTGCAACATTCCCTCCAAGGCCTTCGCATACAATAGACCACCAGCAACCCACGTTCCTTCGCCATGTTCGCAAACTCTTTCATTTCGCTCCTAGCACAAACGCAGTTCGACATGGCCAGCCTCGCGATCCATGGGATGTTTGTCTCTTTATCTCATTTCTTTCATAGTTTACTCACACATTTCCCACAGTTCCCTGCTACGTCGGCCCTGCCTCCCACCCACTCAACTTCAGCGCAGGCCCCAACTCAGTTCGATCATGTTTGTCTTCATTTTGAATCAACTCGCAATGCATCACTAAGTCCTATCTAGTTTGAAATAAGTTCTCCGCCCCCGCTCGAACAGAGTCACGCAGTTCCTGCGACAGGGCCTTTCCTTCCATAGGTCCAGATCCAGCCATGAGCCACAAGTTGTTGAAGTCGCAGCAGGCCGGAAAGTCGCTGTAACCCAGTCTTCTTAATTTTCGTCACATTTTTGCTGATGTGTATCCTACAGCGACTTGTTGCAGCCAAACTACCAGAATACAGAAAAGTCGACGATACACGGCATCCTTCTAGCCAACAGCCTGGGGTGCCCCAGGACATCGAATCATCTGACAATGATTCGCTCCCAGACGTGCGTTGGTGCAAGGCATTCCTTTGCTATTGTTCGTGCTGGTCTCATGGCAGACCGAGGATGCTTCCTCGATGGCGCTTGGAGCGTGTTGACATCCCCCGTCAGGAAGGCGCGACAATTAGTAGCCGTGCTGCGGCTCACGGTAGCAGTTAGCATAATGTAGATGTATTCGACTTGGTTGAATTCCCCGCCAACTGATGATTCAAACTTCTTTCTGCACATTTTTTTTCGTATTACAAAGTGACATGTAGCCACTATGACGGTGCATGATTCACACATCCCAGGGTGAGACAGTCTGGATGATGGTGTCTCATATATACACGGGTATACTAAGACTCACCTTGATTGGAAGCTGCCGCACCCAGTACCGCATCCGTGCCGCAACATGCTCAAAATTGTTCTCTAAATTCAGACTCTCAAATGCATTAGCGTGAAGTGGATAGTTAAGGAGTCGGACGAGAAACACTCCTAGTTCATTTATTTAATGCACGAGAACAGCGCAGGCCGAAAATAAGTGCAGTACTTATGATTTAGTATGGGTGCAACAGTGGTGCGTTTTGGTGCGGCAAGTTGCGGCAGTGATGCGGCAATTTACCTGAGCCCCCTGTGCGCCACAATGTTGAATCCCCGACTCCAATTGATGTTCCACTACCATGTCAATATTGATACATGGGTAGTACCTGCTGCCATGCATAGAGCCACAGTGTGTACACGTACTCTATCACAACGAGCGTCGAATTCTGTCTGAAATGGCCGGCCTGGGACCCTGGGTCACCAGGTGCGGATCCACCTCAACATGGATATCGTGCCAATTTCCAAAGCTGACTGGTGAAATGTTTTCTGAACGCTAAACCTGTATGCATACTGCCAATGACATTCAATCTGTGGTTCCACACAGAGCGTCTTACCGTTGTTTTGCGGACCAGTGGTTGCTCCAGGCGGAACCACATGTGATGTTTCGAATTTCTTGTCCGAAGTCAAAATTTCATTGTGACCACTGATCATGATCCTGGCAGCCCCTTCCGTATTGCTAGGTATAAGCTCGAGAGAGACATTAATGACCACGACACGCGATGCATTCATTTGGCCGAACTGTGGCAACTGTGCCCGGCCCCGATAGGCTCGATTGTTCCATGTTCTGCCTTTGTAACGCAAATGGGGCGAGATCAACGTCATCGATTCTAGGTGGGCAATCACATCCACACTTGCATTGGTTGTGGATGTTGGAGAATGACTTTGAGGTTGTGGATGTGGACGGTTATAGTGCGTCCACAGTAGCCCAACCTATATATATTGCATCACAAATTCCCCACATTTTCAGACAGTCGACCGCCTTACATTCTTTGCAACTCTACATACTTCCCCCCCTCGGTATCAACCATAAAGCCTTTCAAAAGTAAGTCGGCTGTTTTCAGGTTCTACTTATTGGCATCATAATAATCAAAACCCCTCAGGTCCCACGACGACCAGATGGCGTCGCTTAAGCACTCAAAATCCATGCCATTCAGAGTCAAATTTCAGGTTCCCTTCGCAAGGGAGCATGCACGAGCCTTGTGCCGATCCTCACAAAGCCGTGTACCGTGGAAAGACCCCCCTTAAAATGTCGGATATAGCCTATATCTGGTATTGAATTATATGACGACACAGGTGTTCAAACGTCCGAGTCCGAGTCTGTGGCGAGTATGATTGTATAATCGGCGAACTACCAGACTCACAGTACTGAACTCTAGGCCCTGTGGCCTTTCATGGCTCTGGAAAGCTGAAATGGGTGATTCGCTGTAAAAGGGAAGGTGAACAAGAGTATCCACGGCAATCAATAAATAAGCGGGGCATCGGGAATCTTGAATGGTCCACTACTTCTTGCTCAGTGCTTGCAGTTGGACGAACCCATAATAATCCCCTCTCCGCGCAAGAAGCTCATCATGGGTTCCAGATTCGCTGATTCTGCCGTCCTTGACAAAATGTCTGTAAAGTAGTGAGAAAGTGTTCCTGAGTGACTAGGCTCTCAATTTACTCACATGCGATCGGCGTTCTGAATAGTCGAAAGACGGTGGGCGATAGCAATTGTGGTGCGACCTTTGGCAGCTTTGTCAAGAGCTTCTTGCACGACCTTCTCTGAGTTTGAATCTAGGGCTGATGTAGCTTCGTCGAGCAGAAGAACCTTGGGGTTCCGAAGTAGTGCGCGAGCGATTGCAATACGTTCTGGATCACGAATTCAGCGCGCATTGAAAGGTATCTGTCAATGAATGATACACACGTTTCTGACCCCCAGATAGCTGGGATCCCTTGCCACCGACTTCGGTATTGAACCCACTGTTAGTAGCATGTCAGCAAGCCTCAGGTTCTCGTAGTATATTGAGGTCTCACTCTGGAAGTGATTGAATAAAAGCTAGTATATTGGCATCACGACATGCAGCCTCGATCTCTTCTTGTGTGACCTCAGACTCTGGTCTGGCGGCGCCGAGTAAGATATTGAAGCGGATAGTTCCTGCATACAAAGTCTGCAAGGCAAACAGTCAGTTCTTTCCACCAAGAGATTAAAATCACGAGCGTATTCACAGGCTCTTGCGACACAAGCGAAATCTGCTGTCGATATGCCTGGACGTTAAACTCATTTATAGGCTGCCCATCGAGCGAGATCAGTCCAGAAAGTGGATCGTAGAAACGTTCTAGTAACTGGATGCTAGATGGACTCTCAGCAGCCTGTTTGAATACGATACAATAACGAGACTTACACTGTGCTTTTACCGCAACCGCTAGAGCCGACTAAAGCAACATAAGTTCCAGGTTCGACGGTAAGCGAGAGGCCGCGAAGAACCCGTGACCCAGGACGGGTGGGATAACTGAAATGAATGTTCTCCAGCATTATGTGGCCCTTGATAGTTTCGCTCGGAACGCTTTTGCCTCTAGTTGACTCTGCATCAATCACAGGGGTTGAATCAAGGAGCTTGATAATTGCGTTGGCGGCCCCTTTGGCCGATGACATGTCAGGCGCATAGGCGAAGAAGTCACCGGCCTGCGTTGCGGCAAATATCGTACTCTGCCAGTATGTTATTCACTTCAATAACGTGCGGAGGTTTACGAAATGGCCGTACCATCAAGGCAGTGAAAAATGATTGCGTGGAAATCTCAAGCCGCGAAACGAGCGTCGCACCATACCAGAAAACTAGAGCAATTACCCAGATCGCCGCGGCCTGAGAGAACGCGTAAAGTGTGTTACTCCAAAGCGCTGTCCTAGTGGATTTTCTGACGGGTTCTTCCAAGCACCGTTTGTAAAGATCAAGGCACTGCTCTTCTCTGGTCAATGATGCAACAGTGCGAATTGCTGCAGCAGCTTCGCAGGCAACCTGAGCAGAGCTTTCATGGGCTAGTTTGCTCTTCTGATCTTTCATGACAATGACTTGCTAGAAGGCGTTTAACATGACGGGAGAATATTATGCAAGTCACGTACCAAACGTATAAAGCCAGCGGACAGCAGGATAGGGACACATGCTAAATAACGACGAAATTTGTGAGAGGAAGGCGTGAAATCGGAAAATGGGGCGCACCCAAGCCGACAAAAGCCAGCTTCCAAGCATATGCAAAGCCAATGGTCAAACCAGCAAGTAGAGTTACGATGGATTGGATGATTCTAATCAAAGTCAGTAATGAAACTACTTTGGGAGGACTCATGATGCTCACGTTCCCAGACTTATGCCAGCGAGACCATTGACCTTCTGGGGGTTTGTGCTCAAGCTTGACGTCAGAGCGCCAGTCTTACAGAGTCCAATGAGGCTTCTGCACGAGCCAGGTAGTTATAGGACTCACACTGTTCTTCTCGTTGTCAAAGTACTCAACTGATTCCATGAGTGAGAAAAATACTTTAGCGATTAAGCACTCACTGTCTTGTCGGAGGATGGCTTTGAAGCTCATCGAACGGAGCTTGGCAGTCAGGACAGCGGCAGAAGAAGAAAAGAAGTAGGTCTGGAAACCAATAGAAATGGCGTACAGAATGGCCATAACGAAAAACCTGGCTCGGAATAAGCGCCAGCATGATCTCCAGGAAAATATGTAAACTCAACCAGAGAGCATTCCAGTCGCCTTCATGGCGGCGCTCAGAATTTGTGGTCGCGGCGAAGCCAGAAATTGCGCGCCCTACCAGTGCATGCCAGGGTTAATGGCTTCCGTTTTGTTTGGCGACAGGACTTACCATAGATAATACCACAGGCAGGATAAGAGGCACCATGGCCTGCGGAAGCATGAGTGCAGCTAGTAATATGTGCTTCGCGAACTTACACATTGCAAAGAAAGCTCCAATCAAGTATCGGCGAAGCCCTTCACGGTGAAGACTAGCAATTCGCCTCATCAAATAGAATAGACCGTAGATTTCCTCTGGAGCCCGATCCCCTCCATTCTCCATTGATAGACTGGCGATGTCGCTTCCGATGGAGCAAATAGAGCTCTTCCGATCGAGGAGTTCGTCTAACCCAGGCGTTTCCAAGTCATCCTCGTGACTTAATAAATCATCATCTTCATGACCCTCACGAAGAGTTTGCGCTGTAACAAGACCAAAGTATGCGCCATTCTGGTCTGCCAGGAGTTCGGCATGAGTTCCTCGCTGCAGTACGAGTCCCTCGCCCATGACAAGTATGCAGTCGGCATCTTGAATCGTTGACAGGCGATGAGCAATGATGATGGTAGTTCGACCAGCAGCTGCCTTGTCCAGAGCATCTTGTACAATCCCTTCCGAACGAGTATCGAGGGCGCTCGTTGCTTCATCAAGGAGTAAGATCCGCGGATCCGACACAATAGCTCGCGCAATAGCGACGCGCTGTTTCTGCCCTCCCGATAACAGAAAACCTCGCTCACCAACCACAGTGTTATATCCTTGTGGCAAGTGGTTGATAAAACTATCTGCATTGGACTTGATGCAGGCTGCTTTGATGAGCCGAAACTTCTCCTCATCCGACGCGTCCTCGTATGGTGTACCAATGAGACCGTGTGCGACATTGCCCATGATAGTTGTCGCGAAAAGCACGGGCTCTTGTGAGACTAGACCAATCTGAGAGCGTAACCATTTGATATTGAGCTCCCTCAAGTCAGTTCCGTCAAGCATAACATGGCCACTGATCGGATCGTAGAAGCGTTCCGCGAGAGATACAATCGTAGATTTACCAGATCCAGACGCGCCGACGAGAGCAGTAGTTTTGCCAGCCGGGAAGGTGATGTCTATCCCTCTGAGAATTGGGACATCTGGGCGAGATGGATAGTTGAATTTGACGTCCTCGAACGTAATTTCGCCAATGACTTTTGCAGGCTTTAGTCCTCCTGGGTTTGCAGAGTCGATATCAGGGATGCGCTCAATTGTAGCGAAGAGTTTGGCAGCAGCGCCACGAGCACGTGTGATGGCTTAGAGCATGATGAGAATTCCGAATCAAAAGTGGAACCACGCTTACCTTGTAGGTGAGGCGCCAGTAGGGCAAGGGAGATTGATCCAATTAAGATGGACATCAAGACGTTCACAATCTGCCCGGCGTTAGCTGCCAACAAATGTTAAATGCAGTTTCACGGAACGGGAACGGGAACAGACCATGGCCCTCATTTATGAGGGTAGTTCCAAATGCGAACGCCAGTGCATATGCGCCAAAGATCACAAAGAAGACGCAGCCTGCCACTGCACCTTGCCAAATACTCGCTTTGGAGTCGGCGACGCAAGTTACATCGATGTCCTTATCGTATATTCCAGACAAAACTTTGAGTGTCCCGAAAGCCTGCGCGGTACGAATAGTGGATATGACCTCTTCTGCAAGACTGCCCGCATCTGCAACGTGCTTCAAGGACAACCTAGTATTAAACGGAGATCAGAACTTCAGGACGAGTTCAACAGCGGGTACACTCACCGCGCGTATTTGGACACAAACTTGGTCATGACGCCGTTTGAGATTGCGATGCACGGAATGATGCACGTCAATGCAAGAGCGAGACGCCATGACCGGGCATATGCAATTATAAAGCCAGTGAGGAATGAGCTACCAAAAACGACTGTAAGAGCGACTTTTTCGGATATCCCCAGTTGTACCAAGTCTATTTCAGCGCAACGTGACGTCATCCATTCAATCTGAAATGTGCAGTGCGACTTACGAGTATCGGTTTGGATGCGCGTCGCAACCTCTCCAGCTCCGACGTTATCAAAATATGCGATTTCCTGTCTAAGGATGGCCTGAAGATACCTCTCTCGTATTCTTTTCCCATTAACCTCTGAAGTATAAACCCAGGCGCACATGAATAAAAACGTGGTGCCAAATACCGCGACGCCTGGTACAAATTTAGATACCAGGTGTTATTTTCATCAAATCAAGAACTCACCAAGATATGTGAGGTAAGAAGCGTCCAGTCCAGCATCATGACGGAATTTGGATGCAGCAGCATTCAGTGCGACCTGCGCGTGCTCAATCGCGTTTGCATCGTTATACTGTAGCGATTGATAGTACTCGTTCTGTGCTAAACCAAATGTAATAAAATCTTGTATCAAGTTGCCGAATATAAAAGTCATGAGAGGCTAGGATAGACAGTCAGGAGATGTAGCCCGCAAACCCAAAAACTCACCTGCGAAGCACCAGCAGCAACAGCACAGATTATGCCAAAAAGGTTCAACATTATTTCAAAGCGAGTTGAATACCTGCGTCGGTGAACTACCACGGCCAGCCAGAAAATTGGATGATCTCACCGAAATAACGACAAGAATGATACAGGGACGGGTGCATCTTCTACCTTTGCGTTCTCGGCTTCGGTCACGATTCCCTTAGATGCTTTCTTTCGCCAACGGAGAAAGGATCGGATGCCCTTTGAATTCTGTTTCATTTCCAGAGTGACATGTTCCGGGGATGTGAGCTCCTGTGAAAAGGGAGGTTTCTTCTCGTCGGGATAGGCTGGAAGGCCCTCCGACGTATGTGGTGAAAGTGAGGTAGATTCTGCACCCATGTCTGAGCCTAGCCGCTTGGGCGGACAGCTGCAGGAAATCCATGCATTTATCTAAGACCACCGAGTTTGACCTCACGTGTGAAATAGTTGGTACAAGGTTCCTGCCACGAAGTTCGGCCCTGCACTTCTAGCTGTGAAAAGTTTAATAAGTCAATCAAAAGATTCATAACACATTTGATTTTCGAGATTATGCTTTAGAAAGGGCGAAGACACGGAGATAAGGGTACTGCACATATGGTATGGGAGTCACACGAACTGCTTCCGCAGGACCATCCTGGATTTAACCCCACGTCTCTGCGACGTATTTCTACCTGGACAAAATTTGGTGAGCGATGCGCAAATGGGGATGGGCGCAAATCGGCGGTTCATTGACAGAGAAGCGTCACGTGCACGCTTACTAAGTCCTCGCGCGCCAACGCGTCAAGTTCGCGATCCGCTTGAAATGAACAACTTGAACTTCTTCCACGTATCCAACGCGTATCTACCATGCATATGCAGTATGCTGCCAACGCGATGCTTATCGAATTCCTTAAAGCTATCCACACGTATGTTACAACAGTTGCGGCTCAAGCAAGATGAATCACGGCATCGAGTCTTTTTTTTTGACCCGCTGGAGCATATGCGTTCGGTCGGACCGTCCGCCCTGCTTGAACCTGTCGCTTGGATCAGTAGAATATTCGTCACCATTCGAGACCAGCACTACGATTCCCCGTGTGATTCGTGATAGGAGCCTTATCATGACAAGCTAATACCACATCCTTGGTACGCTTTACTATTCGAATTAATATTTCACTTGAAGGTTCTAGGGGCGCCCGCCTCTTACCACCACCACCTTGGCTATGTCACCAGGCATAAAGTTTATCCTACGTGCAGAAGTGAATCCAGCTTGTCTTGGCCTCTACCACATAAACATTTAGGTTCTTCATGCTTCGAAGCTTACTTGTATATAACCTAGCTGGCAATCACTGGGTAACATTTTGCCATATAACTGTGTGAAAATCTCACAGACGAATGCAGATGAATTCCAACACGTGTCACCGACGCGCGTCGGTCATTATGACGGCAAAGATCATATCTGCAAAATTAAATACGAATATTTTAGCTTTTGCCGCCAATGCGCTCTCAGAATTTCCAAGCAGCGCTGTTGGCTTGACTGCGGCCCATGGATAGCAAGTTCACATTATGGAGGCTGGTAAACGTGGCAGCCATTCATATGATTCTGAAGATCCGCTCATTGTGCTAGGAAGTGACATCCCACTCCGCCTGTCATCCTCACCTATCTCGCTCGCATTTACTTAACAAGTGCGCCAGGTCATGTGTGAACCATCTCCATCGTGCTGATACAGGGAAGTACAGCAAGTACTTGGTGTCAAGATCGTCTCTCTCTCTGTTCTCTACTTCTGTTACTGTTACATTTATTTTCCCGACGAAGCGATGTGATTGGATATACATACTGTACGGCCTTCGAACATTCTTGCATGTATGAAAGTTCTGTCGTCCGCACTATCAACGCATCAAAGAGGTTCAGCAAGATGAAGTAATGCATATCAATCGTGAAGCACGATGTCCATGGTTGGTAATAAAACATACATTATTTTTTCTTCCTGTACATGGGGATATCAAAAAGCTGCGGAACCGTGACCTCTCAAAGGTCATCATTGTCGCTTGTTTGGCCAAGGTCAATTTCCACCTCTGACTCCGTGTAAAAGCTGGGGAAGATGGATACAACGTCTTCCAGGTACCAGAAGCAATCGCGAGGATGCTTGCTGACGTGTGGGGTATCTTGATCTGTAGCAGTGACAGAACTCTCTACATCTTCGCAGCGAGCCATTTGGACCCATGTGCCGCACAAGCCAAGGCCGACATGGAAGCAATCTACGGACGTTGGCTCGATGAGTATGGTCAGGTCGTCACGGCAGGGGTTATAGGCATCAGAAGGGGAGTGGGTATCAGACACATCAATGTCATCTGCGAATGGGTCCTTGATGACGGCTCCACGACTGGAAGACGTGATGACAGGTCTCACGATATCAAGAAGTTCGTCTGTTGGGGTGCGAACCCAAGGTTCCATCACGATGCGAGCGAATCGACTTCCTAGCGCCTGTTCAACCGCTGTGGAGGGAGCGTCTGGGATTGAGCTGATAGCCTCTGGCAGTATTATTTCTTTGACTTTGCGTGTGGAGAACTCGACAACACCTGTGGTGTGTGTCAAAGGTAATTGAGTTGGGCCGAGGAAGGTAAACAGTGAGTCAACTTTGACATCAGTCCACGAGGCCGTGGTGTTCTGCCCTGCGGTAATAGCTGCAGCCCAAGGGTCATCCACTGGAGGAGGGGAAACATTCACGCCATCATCAGCGCCGAAGGTGTCATCCAAAACTTCCTTCGCCACCAACGAGTCAAGGACAACGTCTGAGGATACGATTTCAGCGTTATCAGCTTTAAGTGCCTCCTCAAATGCACCAACCGCCGACGAAGCGGGTGTATCAGTAGTACATTCATCTTCGGAGTCAAGAGTGGCGGAGATGTACATGCTGAGGCTTCCTTTATATCCCCAGCACTCTTTGCACGCAGCGTCGAACATGCCAGGCAAAACTCGCGCAACCCTGGCCGTCGATGGAAGCTCCTTGATAGCGAGCTCCGCGACGGCCACCGCGCGGTTTAAGTTCTCGGTATGAGTCTCGAAACCAGCGAAAACCCCGTTCCGCTGCATGAACCGAAGGAAAAAGTGCAGTACTGTGGGTGCAGTGAAAAGGTTGCGTTCCGACCTGCGTAACTCATGAATGCCAGATGACAATTAAAGGAGTAGATAAACTTGCCAGATTAAACCTCTATCACGCATGTATGAAGACATGAAGACCTTGATAGACTTCTCCATGTCTTCAAGAAAAGTTTCAAGTAAACAAGCCATGATGTCTGCTTCCCCTTCATTTGGCTCTAGCTGTTTGCCTGGATGGGCGATCTGTTCCAAAGGATCTTGAATAATATTGAGATTTATTTGTTTTGCTTTGGGGGCATCATCGTTATCCGAGGCACCGCCACCTTCATAAGACATGTCTGTGGCGCCCTTAGACTTCTTGACTTTGCGATAGATCGGCAGGCTAGACAGAAGGCCAATGTACAGACGAAACTGCAGAAATCAATCAGAACACTCAAACAACGCTGGAAGTTATGTACATGATCCCATAATGTTCTGACTCCGAGAGCTATCGGGGGCCAAGTACGACCAACCCGGAAGTCATCCGTAGCTTGGTGTACCCGATCGATGAGGCTTTTCCCCCTGGATGACCGACAATAAGTTATCTCACATGTGAGCAGGAAGAAAGGAAACAAGTACAGTTCTATCGGCTCGCTCATGGTACGCGAGTTTTCACCCTCTTCCCATTCCTCCCACCACGGCACAATTCTTCCTGTGGCGTCCGCGCTCTGTCCTGCATTTCTGCGCCGTTTTCTATCTTTATTTCTCTGAATGACCTCTTCATCGGAGAGAACCTTCACGGTAGGCAAGCCACCAAGAGCATCAACTTCGATTTCTTCTCCAGTCTCTGTTGTAAGGCGTTTGTAGCCGTATGGCGTAAAATCTTCGAAAGGAATGATGTTGACACCATGTGGCGCTGCCGGAAATGGAGGAAAAGTTGGAGGCAAGCCTTTAGGCTGACCTAGCGCTTTGTCGAAAGACACGGATTGTTTCTTGGACTCTGGTATGTTCGCCATGTCTTGGTTCAAGAACAAAGGCCTTTGTTGCATTTGGTATTTACATGGATTTTTGATTTATACTGTTCCGCGGACTCAAGAGTGCTAACAATGCTGTTTCAAACTCAGCGAATGTTGTAGAACATATTACATAATAATAGATGGAAGGTTTGAAGGCCGGTCAATATTAATATTGCTGCCAAGTACCTGCTTATCAGTGCCATGTACCGAGGGTGGGTATTTTTACTGGCGGCTACTAACATGCTCATAGTTAGAGCGCTGGTGTCACTCTGCGCTCCCGTTTCCGCCTATCTAGACGCGAAGTCCAAGACTGAAGTTGCGGGGTAGTCAGCAGTGAGTAACTACATGTCCTGATGCATCCTTAGGCCCTGGATAGACTAGTTCATCTACAGGAGTAACAGGATATCACAGGGCTTCCGAGTAGTCAACAACGAGCGTCCAAATCCGCTGGCAGTATGACCCTTCGACTATCTTTGGCGAAAAATGATCCACTCCAGACCACTTTCTTTTGCCCAGAGCGTGCCATACACTATACCACTGACACAGTCCCACGTAATGAACCCTCCTGTGGAAGGAAAGCTACCACGACGGTTAAGAAGAACATTGTTGGAGAATCTCATCACGTAGGCATCATTGAGTGGCCAGTCAATCCTGGCGACCGGCCCGCAGTGGTGATGGGGTCTAAGACAATTGAAATGATAAAGACGGGACTACTTACATCGTAAGAAGCTTACTTAGGGAAAACTAATGCCCATCGCTGATATAATCCTGAGCAGTCCGGAGAAGTTTCAGGCGAGTGACGGCAAGTGGTACGAGTGGCAAATTCATGATTATCGAGCGAAAGTGAGTGTCTATGTTGTGGTACATCATGTGAGCATCAGTCGATTACTGATCAATTTCATATGGATAGCTCGTGCCATTAAAGGGTGCTCACTCACAGGCATGCATAGCCACGTTTGTCCCCCCACTTAAGCAGACTCTGTTCAAACGGGAGCCTGCTGCGCTTCAAATCCTACTGGAGGCTGCACACATCCTGGATGATATCATTGTCACCTTTATCTACTTCGAGACTCAGTGGCGAGAAAAAGAGCGAGCAAGATCTCGATCGTGGGACACTGGTTATGCTGCTGGTCCGACTTTCTAACGGACCTTGGACTGGTCAGATATTGTATATTCCTTCTTGGCACCTGGTTGTGCGTGACTATTAACCTCCTGAGTATGATACAGCTTTACTTGACAACAGGTTACGTCAATCTTGCTATGAAACCTTTGATTTGATCTATTGTCGGACGGTCTGTAGGAGAAACCGACAAGCAACGCTGGATGAATTTCAAGTGTCCCTCATGCATTTCCGCCCCGCAACGAACTGGATCTACGCCTTTGTGTCGCGCAGCAACAACACGTAGAACATCGTCCAGCCACCAGTATGGTGTCTTTCCGGAAAGCACCTAAAAGGCATTCAGCCGAACTGGTGAAGGAAGAGTAATGCATCAACTCAGCATACATGCAACATGATGCATCCGAAAGAATAGATATCGCTGTCACGGCTTGACACATTACCGAACTCCTGATCATCGTCGTTGATCAGTTCCGGAGCTGTCCAGCGCAAAGCACCACAATTATATGACTGAAAGAGTTCGCCACACGTAGATACGACTGAAGACAGTCCATAGTCCGCGAGAAGGGCAGTGTGGGAATCATCAATGAGAACATTATTCTACTTCTGCAGTCAGCGGGGTAACGGCTGAGAAAATGTGAATGGACTGACGCTGCTGAGATTGCCGTGAATTATGTCATTGGAATGAACTGTTCAAGATGAAACCGATGAGGTATATTTGATTGGTGGGATATTTTCGTACTTACGAAAGTGGAGCCCAGCTGCGACATGGGATAACTGAATGCAGGTTGAGAAATAAGAAAAGCCCTATTTTACAAGCTTGGGAGAAACGCACAAGGCGAAATTTTGTAGCGCTTGGGAGAGTTTGATTCCTGGCGCTCAGGTAGCTGGTCAAGGATCCGTTCTTCATCCAAGGCGATACCAAACAGGGAAGGCTAGAACCAAACCCAGTTGTAGTACCGTAAATAGGCAATAGATTGTCGTGGCAGAGAGACATCCAGCGTTGCACTTCCGCCAGAATGATCTGTCTCAGTATTAGCGTTGAGATATTTTTTTTTCGGTATTGCTGACTTTTCGGGCCTCCTCAATGCTCCCTTCATCATCATCTCGTACCTTGATAGACTTGACAGCAACCTGTGCAACTATCAGCACTACAAAGAATGTGAATAGAAATTTGGCTGACTATCTTCTCCTTTTTGAAAGCCTTGTTCCGCAAGGTACACTGAAAAGTATCACCAAGGCCCCCTAGAGGCAAGGCAAAGTTTGGCACCATCTTCAGGGAATCTTCCGCAAAGACAGCGCTAGGTTTTGAAAGGATACTGTAAGTCGTGCGTGGGACACACTGACAAAAAAACCCACGATGTATCAACCTGTTTCAAACAATTCATTCGCGCTTTGCATTGTGGAGTATACAATGCAATCCTTACCGACGGCACGCTGTTACGGCGGAAAATAATATCGAAACTAAACCTGCGCGTAGGGCTTGCTCCTTTGTCGTGGACACCAGATATTAGGCTGGACGCTGTGTGTTGATTCATATCAATAATGGAACTTGTCGCGGAAGCGTGTGTCAAATGACCTGTCTTGGCCGTGGACTGAGTGACCAATAGTGAGCATTTCCGTAGGAGTTTGGACAGAGAGGATACATACTTTGTGCTTGGAGGATGTCATAGGTTCTCCATTCGAGCATTCGGTTGGTCGATTCACTACCGACACTTTTTGATCTCAAAAAATGTGTTAGCCGACTGTGGAGGACATACTTCGATCAATACCTTCCGACTCTAATTCTGTTTTGAGAAACTTCAGAATGTCGCGTGTGGACGGTCGAGCGCCAGGCAGTGAGAAACATCGTTTGATTAGTCGCCAATGTGCATCTAAGATAGGACCGCAGGCAGGCCTCTGTGGTGTATACCCATCTGCCATTTTAATGACGATAGAGGTACTACTCTTTATATTAGCCCAGGGCTCATTTCCCGAAAGTACCTATGATAACAAAAAGTTTAAATTTCAAGTAATTACACACACATTGAAGACATACTTTAAGCGTGAGACAGCCAAATGAGTAGATATCACTTCGAGGATCCGGCCGGGTGGATTCTTTTAGAAGCTCGGGAGCGCTGTAGCGAATAACTCCTGCTTGGGCACAAGAACGTTGAAGATATGGGGAGCCCGTGATATCCCCGAGCATTGTCGACAAGCCGAAGTCTGTGAGGATAGCCCTTTTGTCGTCGTTCAGGAGCACGTTGTTCTGTGAGTGAGGCGATTAGGTACTGATAAATCTCTTCAAGATGGTTCGTCTTACAGGAGTTAAGTCACCGTGAACCACCGGGACACCATGCACTGTGTCGAATATGTATACGCATGAGCAAGACTCAAACACCTGAGCGACAGAATACACACGATAATCGAGGCCAAGTGTAACATCTTCAAGCTGAGTATCAAAATAAATCAATAAAACTGGGTGTCTTATCATGCAGAAAAGCTCACTAAACGGAGGCGAACAGACAGAGTGATGTCTTCGTGTTTCTGAAGATAAGCTGCGAGCGAACCATTTTCGAACCAAGGCGAGACCATAGATATGGAAGAGCTAAACCCTCTAGCTATGCCTAGTAATGGCAAGATATTTGGATGGCTAAGTCTCTTCCATGTTCCAAGTTCACGTCGCAGTGCCTTTATATCCAGTAAGTAAATTAGTCGTCATTTATTGCGACGCCGCAAACTACCTTTTCAAGTGCACCGACCTCTCCATGAACCCTTATCGCTTTGACTGCAACCTGGAAATATTTGAGATGGATACTGGTCATCAAAGCAAACAATCGTACCACCTCCTGCGCTGCACCAGTTTGTAGCATGCAGCGCCAGATGTCACCAAACCCTCCTGCAACCGTATAAAAAGTATCGGTGCGTGTGATACGTTCTGTGAGGTCGACAAGGTCGCTGGTCGACCGCTTGGACGGGTACATGACTAGGGTGTAGGATTTGATGAGTGTGAGGGTCGAAAGGTCCGGCGTCAAGATACAGGCCAAACCTAGTTTTATAATTCGCGTAAGGCAGTTTAAATAGATGCTACACACCTCGTGTCCACTGGATTACGAATATTGAAGCGCGAGCATGTTACATACCTATACCAGATACCTGGTGCTGTGGTTTCTTAACGTATATGGTTTCACAGGCCTGTCCTGCTAGCCGTCCGTTTTGGCACGCCCCATTTTTATTTCGGACGTGGACCTGTTATTCCCCACTAACGCGGAGAGGAAAAAACGGAGAGGAAAAGTCCAGCCCCACCAGAGGAGGAAAGTTCATAGGTTTGGTAGAGAATAACATCAATCACTTGAGTTTAGCAGAGCTGCGTAAATGCCCTTGATATGACTCGGAGGATCACTCATTTCATTCATTGCCGGAAAATGAAGCTGAACTCGAATGGCTTGCGGCCGAGTTGAATTTTCAGAGATGTGCTCTATGCTCCACGATGCCAATGACAAAATCGACAAGGTGTCGTGTTTCGATGCAGTGGGGGCGGTGTGGGGCCCCACGCTGAACATAGCTATCATGTCATCAAAATTCTCATGATCATATCTGTGCCTCTTCGACTCAACCCTAACTTGGGGCTACTAATCGATGGCGACTTTTCTCCACTTCCTCGCTAGCTCGCGACCGAATGATTTACCAACCAACCACCTGTGGGTATAGGCTGGCTATCTAAGTCGTACAAGTCTCCAGCTGGTCAGCCTCCATGCACGAGGACACTAATGGTCAGCCAACCTGCTACTCGCCTCCTCAGTACTTTCTGCTCAGGTCGAAATAACATTTCTACCATGCCAGCTGCCGTGAAACGCACACTCACAGCCGCTCTCATCCGCCTTTCTTCCATATTATCTGCCAGAATGCCTTCGGACGCTTGCTACCCACCCGACGATCTCAGCAACACCAACCACCCTCCGATCACCCACAACCAGCTTTGTATCTCGCTGCCGAAACCGACTCTCGCAACAACGGAGGCAATATCCTTGCACCAGATGCGCCGCCAACGCAAGCAGGAGCAAGCTATGAACTCGAGCCACCGACCTGGCAAGACTGCGATGCGATACCTCACAAAGATCAGATCATTCTGCGCCATTACATTCACGAAGCCTGGATCCCTTTGTGCCCCACCATCTCATATCTTTCTGTCTGATGCTTTGGAGACCATCCACACTCTCAGTTCGTTGGTAGCGACAGACGCCGACGATACTTTTGTCACCGCAGATGAGCTGTTCGTATCGATTTGTTTTGTGTTGTCATCCCATGCTTACATATATTGTCGTAGCATCCACGTCTCCAATCTCCCACTCTTAGCAAGCGAGGCTTTCAGAGAAGAACTGTACGTTCGTGGTTACCTCGAACGACCCAATCAGGACAATCGTCTGCTCTGCCAACCATGGTGTATTGTCCGGCCACGGCTACTCCAGGTATTCCACAACCGCCGGCCGAAACAGGTTGCAGCTGTCCCCGTTTCCTCTAGAAGCCCTCAACACCCGTCTCCACAGGCTATTGGCAGGCGTGGAGGACTCACAGTTGCGGAGGCGCTCAAGGTTGGCATACACCTTCTAGTGAGCCATGCGAACTGTGCTCACTTCATAGATGTAGTCTGCCAATATTGAGGGGGACCCTTGTACATCAACTCCGACGAGACCATCTCCTAGTAACCAGTCGATCTGCTGGTCTTGCAAGTCGCCACAAACGGCCCCCGATTCATCTACATCTCCTTTTGTCCAAGAAAGCCCTTTGTCGACTACCCAGTCTTGCGACTTCTGTGAATCCTCTTACGTTTCGTCGCATACCACACCTCCCTCGTCACCGGAGCTTGTGGTCCTCAATTGCAAGGAGAAGAGTGTTCTGGGTACGATATCTGAAACAGCTCTGCGGTCCTTGGCGCCTCGCGTTGCGTTGATGAAGGCGAAGCGTTCATGTATGGATGTGGATGCGAGGAGTTTTCAAAGACTGTGGTATGGGGAAGTCTGCCATCACTATCTTGTTTGATTTTTGTGGATCACAGCTTGAATGATGATTTTTGTTCGTTCTTGACGTTGCTTGAGGATGCCACGTAAGTTACTCGGCGGTTGTTTGGCAACAGCTCTTTGAAAGGGTTACTTAAGGTTACTTAGCGTTGTTGAGGTGAGAGTCACTCTTAGCACTGCATCGCTTTCCCAGAGTTCGGCGCTCATGTTAACACAGCTTACTCGATGTGCCTCACACAGAAGGTCCGCGGCTGGCAGGAAACCCATCGCAGCGCTTGGGTGCCTCCGAGGTGTTCTCCCGAGTCCCAGATATTATTCAAGAGAGTACCCCGTTCACGTCGACCCCTACCTCCACTCGATTGCCACTAGCGCTGGCGTTTGCGGCGCGGCGATCCACACCCTGGATCAGTATATGTTTCGCCTCATCTTTCAAGCGTCCACTCAGAGCTACTCTCGGCTGGCCGGCGTAGAGATGACGCCGGAATGTAGAATGTCAGACCCAAGGATTCAGTGTCGTGCGTGTGTCAATCAAAACCACGTTATATTTATCCATCTACTGTCCAGCGAACACCCAAGTACGGCAATACCTTGGGTTATTAATACGTGTTTCATCTACCTCTTTCACTTCTACGAAATGCACCAGACATTCGTAGGACACGACTCAGCCCTCATTCTTGCTTCCGTGTTTCAAATATTGAAAGTTGAGTTGTGGGGGTGCAAGGAACCCTTGGAAGTGAAGAACTCCGAAGGTGGCGTAGTGTCAATGACCACGAACAGCCTCGAGGCAGGGTCCATGTCATGGTTAACGGTGTTTCACTGATGGCTATGTAATGATCGATTCTCACCAGGTCAGCGTTATATAGGACGCAATCTCTCTTCACCTCGAGTCTGAAAATCCCTGATTCCCTATTTCAATATATCCCTTGACCACCCCTGTATCCCTACTTACGTTCTTCTTCATTTTTTTTGAGTATGCAATCGTCACACTTTTTTCGCTTCTTTGCATGCATTGCTTCTTTTCTCTCTGTGGCGCGGGCTTTCAGTGTGACTGTCGGGACTCCCACTCAATGTGATGGTCTCACCGTTTCATGGACTGGTAAGCGCATATCTAATATGTTGTATATGCTCCCGCTGAACTTTATCGGGATTGTCAGGTGGGCAAGCACCATTTGAGATACTCTTGACTCCTGTTCGTCGGCGTTATCGTCTCAAACACTATCGCGCGCTAATATTTGTGCCTTCCAGTCTTTGTCAACGCTCCAGAATATATCTGTACCAGCATCAGCCTTCAGCAATGGCAAAGGCTCGTATTCAATATCGCCATTGACGTTGGCGGCGGGAACACTATTTCTACTCACTATGTCTGACGCCACCGGATTTGGTTCGGGCGGGACGACAAACCAACTAACTGTTGGGAATCCTGTTGCAAATAACAACTGCGACACTGAAGTTTTATCACCTCCTTACACGTTTAATTTGTCGCCACTCCAAATCCTGCAATGCAGGTAAGCTTAGTTCGCCTACTTTTTCGTGGCACGGACTTACCAATACTGCAGTCAATTTACCATTTCCTATACTGGTGCAATTCTACCCGCTACTATTGTGGTCAGATCATTGCTGGTTCTATCAAAATAATTTACTTACCTTGCCACAGCAACTTATTCCTGGTGGACAATCAGTCGTATTCAATTCAGTGAATAGCAACACTTTTACCTCGGTTGCGGATGTTAACGTAGGGACGAACCTCATATTTTTTATGACCGACTCTGCGGGTAGACAAGGTGGTGTCTCTGGGTTCGAGCAGGTCTTATCGTCGAGCAATACCTCGTGCCTCAACGCCAATTCGCCGTCATCCACTTCAAGCATGTCGGCCACGGCCACGGCCACGACTTCGACTTCGACTTCGGCTTCATCGACATCTAATCCAAGTAGCTCAACAAGCAGCAATGTCGCTGTTATCGCAGGCGCGGCAGTCGGCGGTGCGGCGGCCCTTGCTGCATTAGTCCTACTCGGCATGTTCTTGTCGCGGCGTAAACGAAGAGCGTCTCGCTCTCCGAGTCCGGATATCATATCTTCTCCAAAAAGCCGTCCACACCAACTGCAGCGTACGGATCCCGATTATGAAGTCAACCCTCATGGTGACATTGCACCACAATTCCCATTCCCATACAAGACAAACCCCATCAACTACCATACCCAACCCATTCAACGCAGCCTGAGAACCCAATCAGACATGACAAGTTCGTCCGCCGGAACATTCGCAGTTAGCGCCCCTCCCACACCATTTAGTCACACACAACACTCGCGCCAGAGCTCTAACACGGACTTTCCTATCTACGGAGACACTCGAAGTTCAACTACCATGTCATCCGCTTACAACCGTATAGCTGCAATGACTCAACCGACATCACAAACCTACCCACTACCATACCCTATCAGCTACCTGTCTCCACCCATCCAACCTGGAAGCCAATCACCCCCTCCTAATGCGTCCACTGGTAACTTCACAACCAGCGACCATCCCACGTTGTTCAATCAGTCACTGCATTCACGCCAGAGCTCAAATACAGATTTTGCTGTGTACGGAGACGCTCGAAGTCCGGCTATGTCATCCGTTGACAGACGAATGGCTGCCGTCGCTGAAACGACATTATTACCATCACCATGGCAGACAGATCCTATTAGCTACTCCGGTCCGCCCATTCAACCCGGACCCCAATCACCTCCTCCTAATGCGTCTGCCGGCAATTTCGCGGCTAGGGACGTTCCCGCACCCTTCAATCAAACACAGCCCTCCGAGTCACACAAGAGCTTTAGCACAGACTTTGGAGACGCTCGAAGTTCAGATATGTCATCTGTTGACAAGGATATGTCTGCAGGGGCTCGACCAGCATCACCGTTACCACGAAAGACCGACCTTATCTACCTTGCTCCGCCCATTCAACACGGATCCCAATCAATCTCTGCCCAAGCGCCTGCCGGCCATGTCACAGTTAACGACCCTTCCACACTCTTCAATCAGACACAAAAATCACGCCAGAGCCCTAACACAGACAGCTTAGCTGTGTACGGAGCATCTGGAAGTCAATCTATGGCAGCTACAACGGCGGTCGGTCAAACAGACTATCAAACTCCTGCTCGAATCCTTGTGCATACCGATGCTGAGGATGTTGTGCCAGACAACAATGGCGTAGTCGAACTTCCGCCGCAGTATTCGGACTATCGGGGAGTCCGTGCCTCGTAATCTGAGTCTGCGTCACGACCTATGTCCCCTTCGGACAAGGACATGCCGACAGCGCGTTCGTTTACGAATAATTTTCTTTCATCGGGAGGATACCTTGTCCTCAATAATGAAGTGCAAGACATCGTGCTGCTATTTAAATCGGGACGAGTGAGCCTCTGTATGAGATGTTTCTTACGAGCGTCTCATGATAATGAAGTCACAAACATGTACTAGCGGAGCACTAGGAAATACTTTATACGATTACAGAGATCTGACTGTAAGAAAATGGCTAACAGCAAGAAATCAATGTACGACAACAAGGCAGTGTAACATGTTGCAAAAATCTGGCAGCTTCAGGCTGGTCATTAAGATGTTACAGGGGCTTCAAGGAGATGGTCCTGAAATCACAGGTCAGGTTGTGAGTCTGGTAAACCATTGTGAACACACACCTTTGCAAGTTTCTCGCCTTCTGATAAAATAGCGAGGCAAGACTGCAGATCCTTCACACACCACTGCCTTTCGAGCCAGGAGAGGAGATGACGATCCCAGAAAGGCTTGAATACATGAACGAGCTTCTCGTCCCATGATTTCGGAGCTCGCGAGAGATGGACGGCCCAGTTTTGGCATGCGTAGTCGAGAACGTCGGAGGCTGTTCGAGTTCGTTCGCGTGCGTCCTTTGCGAAGTTGGAAAAGGCCTGCATTGAATGAATGATCTCTATGTTTGGTGGAAAACAACCTCGTGGAAATGCAGAGGTGGGGTGGTCCTGGTGCCTTAACACGAGGAACGCTGGAAACAACAAGAAATCCGGCAGGTTCTTGAGCTGTTGGATGACTTGAAAAGCTGGCTGAAGAGGCAATTCTGGGATAATTATGTACTGCATGATTGCTTCCAATGAGTTCGAAAATTCCTCCATTGTTACCCAGACAGTCGTCAACCGCCACGTTTGACCATGCAGCGTCTGCAACCAGTCTTGCCCGTCTGGGGTCTGCAACCAGTCTTGCCCACCTTGGGTTTGCAACCAGTCTCGCCCGTCTGAGGTCTGCAACCAGTCTCCCCTGCCTTGGGTTTGTAACCAGGTTCGCACGTCCGGGGTCTGCAGCCAGTCTTTCCCGCCCTGGGATTGCAGCCAGCCTTGTCCGTCCTGACTCTGCAGCCAGTGCCGCCCGCCATGGAGCAGCCAGTGTCCTTTTGGGGTCTGCAGCCAATCTCGCCCACCCTGGGCCTGCAGCCAGTCTCGTTTGCCCTAGTGCTGCACCAAGCCTCCCCCGCCTGCGTTCTGCAGCCAGGGATCATACAAGGCCTCCGGCTGGACTATCTCGCGGGGGGCGGACCGCGGCCAGGGACCATCCAAAACCTCCAGCTGGCCTATCTCGCGTGGGCCGGCTCGCCTATCCAGGATCTGAACCACGTTTTGCTCTTCCCACCTTCGCCACCTTCGCCAGCCCCGGGTCTGCAGCCACACACACTCTCCTTCAGTCCGCAGCCAGTCCTTTCCCCCCTGTGTCTGCAGCCACTCTCTCGCTCTTTCAGTCCAGTCTGCAGCCAGGCACACCCGTCCAGGGTATCTAGCCAGAATTGAAACTCTAAACTGCGATTTCCCCGAAGCCAGAGCAGAGTTACAAGCGCTTGCATTGGCTCCGGTGGCTGGACGGTGAATGATAATGAGCGTGTTAAATTCCGGGGGTCCTGGGATTCCATAGCTTGACTCTGCCTACTCAATTCTGAGAGCGCATCCAGGAGTGCAGTGCTTTCTGGAATATCGCGCACCATCAATTGGAGAGAGGAAAGTGCGAGCAGGGAGTGCGGTGATGTGAGACATTGTACTTGAGGGAGGCTGCAGTTGGAGTGGTGAGAAACGTAATCGCGAATGGATGAGTGATAAATGCTCACAGGAAGAGTCCTGTCGATGGGAACATCTATGATAGACCGTAGTTGCACCAGCACTTTCTCAACGTCCCTGCCCTGACCAGGACCAAGAAGTTCCGAGATTTCTGAGATTGGCAGAGGATCTGTGAGGGCGGCAACAACGGACAAGTGCTGGTCTGCCAACTTCGGGTCAGCGCATGTGGAGAGGATACGGTCGTATAACTTGTACACTTCTGTTCCTGGTAGCAGTTCACTCGTTAGCTCGAGCATGAGCTGAAGCCGGTCACGGGGATTGTTGTCTCGATCCTCGATAAACTTCATCATTGTAGATGCCACAATGAAACGTCTGCCCGCTCGGATCGCCAGCTGCTCAAGTTGATACTTCGTTGGCAACGGGAAAGTGGAAAAGCGACTACGTAGCTTTCCAAAGGAATGCTCCAAGAAGCGATAGATATCTGCGTCAACATCTGCGCCGTCTAGCGAGATAGTGGCAGCGACACCCTCTCCAAGAATCTTCACTGGTATCTCGCACACCAGCGGGCGCACATCTTCGTTCTGCATGGCTTCACAAATATTTGCTTCCGAGAGACTCGTGACTAAAATGTGGGTCACAGGCAGATCAGGATCGCGAAGAGCTTGGGCGAGCAAGGAGATAAGCTCAGCAAGCTCGCTTTCATATTTGTCTTCATCGTAGTCGAATGTGGATTGATCGAGGGATTCTGATGTGCATCCATCGAGGGCATCAACAACGAATGTCAAAGGCGGACACTCGCGCAGCCTGGATTGAAGATTTCGCAGAGGTTGTAGAAACAACGCCTCCATCTGGTCGTGAAGAGACTTGTCGGGATCTAAAAGGGCAGGATTCTCCAGGATAGCTTTGTTCACGTACGTCTTGATGCTGGGAAAATTCACGGCCAGCTGGTAGGCAAGTGTCGCAAAGAAATAACCAGTCGTGCGGCGTTTCGTGTGCTTGCGGGAGGAAAAGAATGTTCCTGCGAGCCGCTTTTCTCTTTTCGTCTCCTCTGTCATCTTCAGACCTCTCATCCTTTCAGCTACGGTGAACACAACGGCAGATTTTCCGACGCCTGCTGTACCATGGAGCCAAATGAGTCGATTCTTCTCTTTGGTGTCTAATAACCCGTATATATGGTTGAGAAGGACCACCCGAGTCCCTTCCAAACTTGAACATTTCGGATGGGGCCGGCGTTCACCAGAGTCATGTTCAGCACCCTTCACAGCGACTTGGGATAACTTCTCCCAAGTTCCTTCAGACATACGGGAACTGTTACCAAGGTCAGAGAACGAGAGAGGGGATAAAAGATGGATATACTGACATCGACTCCTTAACAAGGGTTGATGATGAATCGTGACACAGGATGCGAGATGGAATTAAACGACTCCGAGTCTCCGAGAAGTACTAGTCGAGTACGATGTTATTGGAAATCCGGTTAGTGCCTCGCAGCTTACAGGTTAAGCTTCTTCGAGGGTGGCTACTGAAATTGTGAAACGATATTTCAGCGCAGTATATTCAGGTCTGTCCAACAGAGATGAGTCCTTAAACCGGTGGGCACCGAATGAAACTCCATACTGTAAATTGATCGAAATTGCAAGGTATAGGCTTGAATTTGAATACAGCCTCGGGTTCGTGCGGTTGAAAGACGACCATGGGCCTCAGTGGGCGCTCGTTTGGTGCACGAGGCTCCAGTGTGGCCTTGCCTCATCATTGTCCCATAAAAAAACGGAACACGCTCTGTATAGACCAGTAACTCACACAATGTCAGTAAATCCATCCCCACCAGAAGAGGAAAGTTCATAGGTTTGGTAGAGAATAACATCGATCACTTGAGTTTAGCAGAGTCGCGTAAATGCCCTTGATATGAGGATCAGTCATTTCATTCATTGCCGGAAAATGAAGCTGAACTCGAATGGCTTGCCGAGTTGAATTTTCAGAGATGTGCTCTATGCTCCACGATGCCAAAGACAAAATCGCCGAGGTCTCGTATTTCGGTGTGGGGGCGGTGTGGGGCCCCGCGCTGAACATTGTTGCGACACTGCCACAGTTGTCGTTCCACTGATCAAGCTGCGATTCCGAACATGGAACCTGAAGGGAAGAAATCTACCTGATTAACCGAATTTGGTAACTTCTATTATGTAAGCGCTTCCTGCAGTCTAAGAACACCAACAAACATTGTTATCTAGATCTTCTGCCGCGACGATCACGTCTACCACCAATTCCTCCGGGGTCTGGTACGTCTGTAGGAGTCCACATAGGTCTCCTGCGACTCCCAGAACTTCACATGCCGCTGCTCCATGTTTTCGGACGTTTTTTGCAGAGCTTATCAACAAGTATTAGAACCATGATTCAGAGGAAGCATCATTTGACTAAATTGTAAGCCACTGCCTTCTCGATCCTATATAAAATATCACTTAGAACATTCAAGAAACGCACCGTATTCGACGCCCGACATGACTTCGAAGATTCAGAAAATAAAGAAGATCGGTGGAACTTCATCGGCAAATGTGTACAAGGCAAAATATTATATCGACAATACAACCTCTAAACAGGTTTGTGTTGGGCCTTGCATCCCATCTATGTCACTCTTATATGTGAAAAACAGGTTGTCGTGAAGTCGTTCAGGGGGCAATCTGAAAGCCAGGTTCATAATTATTGTCTCGAGGTCATTAGATCATTCATATTAATCTTTTTCTAGGAATTATTACTCCAAGCCGAAACCTGGATGACTTTACGGCACGATAATATCCTTACTCCGATAGGATTCACTGATGGATTCGGACCGTTTCCATCGATTGTGTACGACTGGATGCCCGGCGGGACATTGGCCTCGTACCTCGAACAAAATTCTGACAGTCTGAGTGTGCTGCAAAAGCTTTGCATTGCAAGTCTTGTTCACTCTTTCTTGTGAATAAGTCTGATTTGGTAGTGTAGATCCAGCAAATAGCGGCCGGACTCTGTTACCGTGAGCACAAACAAACATCCGCTTCTGACATCATCCTGACTCAAACTCAATGTAGTTCACGACAAGAATGTCATTCATGGCAACCTACATGGGGTGAGCCGCTTATATCTGTCACTGCAGTTCTGTATCTCATCATAATGCCTTTAGAACAACGTCCTAATCGACACCAACGGTGTTGCATACCTTGCAGATTACGAAGTTACTGTGGCGCACCGAGGACAATACATCCCACCGTCTGTGAGATGGCAGGCGCCCGAACGCTTCGACAGCCAAGGCGTTGTCGCACCCACGACAAAGAGTGATATCTACTCTCTTGGAGCTATCATGCTTCAGGTTTGTCCATTGCGCCCATGAGATTATACACATTGCTTGATAATTTTGCAGGTGTTTACTGGCCGTGAGCCCTATTTCGATGTCAGAAGCAGATCCAAGGTTTCCATCGAAATATTGAATGGAAGTAAACCCTCGCGACCGCATGATGCTCATATCGCGGATCATCACTGGCTATTCATTCAAACATGCTGGTCCGTCCCAGAACACCGCCCATCTGCCGCTGAAGTGCTACACTTCGCTCAAAGTGAAGCCGATCTTCTTAGCGCATAGTCCTATGCGAGGAACTTACCACGTCCACCCGCCCACTCCCTGGGCTTGTAACCATATTTAATTCTTATCACTACTCCCACTTCCCACTCCCTAGGCTTGTAACCATCTCTAAATTCTTATCACTGCGTCCACCTACGCACTCCCTAGGCTTGTACCATCTCTAAATTCTTACCACTGTGGACTTCATGGGGCCATGCCCCCCGGCGTTGTTTCTCTGGCAGCACGGGGCCCCATTATTCTGGATATCATACGTACTTATATATATATGTATGACTCGAGAATCTTCCGGCACCCGTAGTAATATTTACATGCATTAACTTTTGTATCTCCCTCTGTTCTTCAATAAATCGTGCAGGGAGCGAGGGGAAAGCGAGCGCTCAGCGCTGGCCAACCTCTGCAGTGTCTGCACCAGTATAACAAAGTGTCAAAGCTACTATCTATTTCTGGCCCAGAAACCCTCGGAGCGACTCAAGAGTGACTTGTTTTTTTATAACACAACTACACAACAGGATCAGGTAGCATTCAGCACAAACTCTTAAGGCTATGTTTAAAACAACAGAGAAATATGTCAAAAATTCTCACCCACACACTATGTCACATCGCCGTTTTTACTCTCTGACGCTGTCAAATATGATAAATCTGGGGCAAGTACCACGAGCACTCACCCTGTTATGACTCTGAGCTCGGTTCACAAAACTACAAAGATGAAAAGTCTAAACATACTCTTGACAGCATTCACAGGGTTGCCAAGACTCCGCCGTGGATGTTTAAATTCACTTCAGCTCACTTCAAGGTATGGCGGTCGTGGAGATATCACCAGGCGGCAAAAGGGAGCAGGCGGCCGTGCGAGGGCGACAGGAAGGCCCAGGGAATCGATGACAGGGTTGCGTTGGTGGCGGCGCTTGGATGTGGAGAGCGCTCGTGATAGGGTTTGAGTGTACGGGCGTACACACGCATACGGTCAAGGCCGAGTAGTGTCAAGGCTGTGGCAGGAAAAGCGGGGTGAGTAGCGAACTGGACCCGGAGATTGTTATTACGATAAGAAAAGACTGGCAAGGCGAGAATAGTTACGTTAACGTTCCTGCCAATAGTATGCTGAAACGTCACATGAAGAGACCGGCTGCTCGGACTTTTGCAATTAAGGAAACCGAGCTAGCTCGACAACTCAAGTTTGGGCTCCAAACACTGTGAAGGTGACTCACTCACGTACCCACTCGTACCTCGGTGGTGTTAGAAGAAGGCAATGCGAAATCACAAGTAAGATTCCCAACGTTGTTGGTGCATGGAATGGCCTCCCTCCGACGGATTGGCGTGGAAAGTGCACGTTCTGAGCAGTGTTTCGCTGCTACAAGTACTTCTAGTCCATTTTTCGTGGAATGCCATGCAGTAACAATACAGTAAGTATGCATCACGTGCGAAAAAAAAGAAATGATGAGCCGCGCATTTCCCCGAAAAATCCAGTCAATTTATTTTTAGGTAAGAGGGCGCTAGGGCTGCCATATTCTGTGCACACAGCCATACAACCTATGGATACCAATTCCATGCCATGTCTAGTCGTCCAGATCCCGTTTTAGTTGCCTTCGAATTTGGATTCCTTAAGGTGGTCTGGCGCTCAGCGCCAATTGCTTATCTTGTTTACATCCCGTCCCAACAGTCTGTCTGACTCTGTGACCCGCGGCATCGAGAGGTGCACAGCGATGTCACATATCTTTTGTCTGAAGGTGAGGATACATTCCAGTCGACAAATCGATGTATTTAATCACGAAACAATTTTTTCTATCTGTCAGACTGGCGGGTTCCCTGGACTGCAAGGACTATGGCATTTTCTGTAAAAAAACAAACGTCTTGTTATGCTTGTCTGTTTGTCTAAAGAAGGCACTATAGGTCCGATATGATCCAAGACAAGTCGACAGAGGTTCCTCGAACGTGTATCTTCAGATACGATAGTCCTCCCCATTGTATCGGAGATCTGAGTGATGTTTACCGATGTACCATGATTTCAAAGTCCCATGGAAAAATAGAGGTAAATCTCCTTCTTTCATCTGTAACCCCCAACGAAGTTCACAACAGGTCGCCGTCAAATCTTTGAGGATCCTTGATTTGAGTGAAGAAGCGATAAAGGCATTGCGCAAGGTACATGACGACAGCTCGCTTGGTATTCATACTAATAATGTATCAGAGGATCTATCGCGAAGTGCGTGCATGGACAACATTGCATCATAAGAACATCCATCGCTTCTTTGGGACGACTTCAGGATTTGGACCTCTCCCCGCATTCGTAACTCCTTGGATGGAGCGTGGGTCATTGACGGACTATCTGTCTCTTGAATTCTTCAATCTATTGCAGATAGACAAGTTCATACTCGTGAGTCCTACTGCTGATGAGTAATTCCATCCGATCGCCCTGATGATGAATTCCTGTAGCTCGAACAAGTTACGACAGCTATTCAGTACCGTTTGTGCTCAATCATGCCCTTTTCACATGCAGCTCTGACCATTCCCACAGTCCATGACAAACATGTCATACATGGGAACCTCGCTGGGGTAAGCTCGCGATTCTGTGGGCGCGTGTTTGACAAGCTAAACAAATTACAGCACAATATATTGATCGATTCCAGGGGAAATGCATACGTAACAGATTTCGGGCTGTCGACGATCCTTGCAGAATGCAATAGCTCGTCCTGCGAAGCCTACTACCCAGGATCTATACGCTGGGCTGCGCCTGAATTGATAGATCTTGCAGACGAAGAAGCTGAAAAGCCAACTACCTGCTCCGATGTCTACTCACTAGGTTCCGTAGCACTTCAGGTACGCCTCTCTTATTTTGTCTTGCAATACCTGCGTTTTAAGTTACAATTCAGGTGTTATCCGGAAAGCTCCCTTATCATTGGCTGGAAGACCCACTTCATATCATGGCTGCTAGACATAAGGGTATGGAACCGATGGCAGCAGACAGCTCGATGGACAGGCAGCACATACCTTTTCTTCAAGAATGCTGGTCAAGGCCATCTGCCAGACCAACAATCGACCATGTTCTGTGTTATATTCGAAGTGTATTGCCGCCTTAGTGATTGCAGGCAGTTACTCTCAGGCTTTCCTAACTTATTGTTTACCCTATGAACGATATTTTCTTGCGATGTACTTAGAACTTAGGATATCGTTCTTGTCTCGATGCTATGAGTCGTTGTCTCTGAATCAATTTGAATCAAAGCCTGTTCCGAGAAATGTTTGATTCAAGCGATGTTCACAAATCAAAACTCATCCCTCTTGGCCCGCTTCTTCTTCTCAAGCAAAACGACGTTATGCACCCCTCCCTCTTTCTTCAAAAAGTCTAGCACAGCTCCAGCGCGTTCTCTGTCTTCCAATCTATATACGTGTTCGTTTGACATCAATCCGGTGCCCACGGCTTGAACGTGGGTGAGGCCGTGCAGCTCAGGATGTGCACTTGGGAGCTGTGCGGGATCGGCGAAGAAGGGTGATGTATCAGATAATGTCAAAGCCAAATCGATGGGCATCGGGTGCACTTGGTTGGTTGACATGGCGTTGTAGCGAGGAAACTGTGGCCGCGAGCCTCAGACTAAGTATCTGGAGGTATAGTAAACTTAGACAAGCGGCACTGCACTGATAAGCACTGATAGAGACCGACGACAACCTAAGACGTTATCATTTTAGCGCCAAACGGTCCAATGCGAATGAAATGTCTCGTATCACTCACAATCAAACCAAATCTTGGGGTGAATCGATACGGTGCAAGATTCAAGGTAGTGCAGGGACACGCGTGGCGGATACCGGACTCGCACAAGTGATTCAGCGATTCAATTTCCAATACATAAGATATCAAGGATGAATCAACATCGTCTATAGAGTGAGATTGGCAGGGGAAATACCACTCATGCGAAAGTTTACACTCTTGTGATCAGACCGACGGTATTTATGAACGACCTTGCACGCAATGAACAAAATCGCACATAAATAACGCGCTCCACGCACAGCTCTCACAAGTCTGCAGTGCTTGGAATTGGTCAGAATAATATTCGGAGTGTCTTATCAGGCCAGGTCAGGTATAATGTACAAAAGCCCACTCGGAGAAGCATGATCCTATCCTTCGCGTGCTATATCATCAGCTGGAAACTGAAGCCGAGTCAAGATAATCAACAACGATAACTTCACGATGTTTGAGTGGGCCCACCTTCACACAGGTTCACTTGTGGGACTAGACTGCCGACGCAGTCGACTCATGGTGGGGTTCGTCCAGCCAGTGATGCTTCGCATACGAGACGAATGTAACGACGATGAGATCGATGACATTGATTCCAGCGGGGAATATTTCGAGGAAAGCTCGTCTTGATCGTGATATGATACCGAGTTTTGCATGTCTATATCGTGCTAAAGGAATGGGTGCATTGCCAGATACGAAAAGCTAGATAACGGTCAGAGATAGCACGGAGTTTGGTTCGTTGACGACATACCACCGGAGAACGAAACATAATTTGCCATGTGTACGGCTTGTCGTCTGGTCCATTAAAGGTCCAGGGTCTTTACGATCTCAAACCAACGTCCACGCATTATAAGCAGGTGCCTTACCTGTCGACATTTTCGGTATCTTCCGCGCCAGAAACCATTACAATTTCTATCGGGCTCTCGCTATCGAGTAGCCTCAATCGGCTACTATCGACTTCGCCAACGACGCAAGATACCCGCCCAGTGCTCAAGAGCCGAGGGTGGGTCTCGAAACGGTATATCGTGGTAGTTTGTCCCAGTGCAGAGTTGACCTGGTACATAACTATGCCGTCCGGGGTCATGAGCAGGGTTTGCGTGGGGTCATTGTTTCGCAGGCAGAGTTCCATGAGGTGGTTTTAGGTAGGAAATATACGGGCGAGGCGCCGCTGTTTTATAATGCTTACCCCCGCCTCAGGAGGACTCAAGGATCAGGAGTGAGATCCTTGGGCGGAAGCGGTGGGCTAGACCCCCAGGGCCCATCAACGGGCGCTTGTACGTGCTCCACAAACTGCGCATATGATGAGTTAGTGTGATCTAGTCAAGCCCTTTTGTCCGTTGGTGAGAAGCACAATTTAGAGTCTTCGATGAGCAAAACCAGGCGGTCCCAAGGCGACCCAAGGGCCAATGACGTCGCGGTCTTGAGTTATTCTCTTTTTCCACCCGGAGAAAAATAGACAAAAGCTGACATAATCATCACCTCCAGCACCTTACCCAATTTAGCACATGCAGGTGTGTCTCTGACTCTCCTCAAGGCCAGTACTTGTGATTAAACGACGATCTGGCCCACGACGTCTCATGCATAGATACCCTTAGACTTCCAATCCGCAATGCTCAATTTACTGCCCACTACTCTTCGCTTCCTGCTTGGCTCACTGCTTTGGCTCGACTTTTCTCAGCCACCTGCTGTTCTGCCAGCCCGCACCCCGTTGTCCTTCCAGCTGCGGCACGAACATGCGATAACTAATGATTCCCGGATAATCTTTTCCAACACCGCTCCATCACTTGCCGCAGATTCATATGTCGTGAGCACCTCGAACGTTCAAACACACAGACCACAGTCGGCGAACGCATTCCAAAGCGCCCGACTGCGCTCTCTTAGACATGACCAGAGCGAACACGTGTTGTGGGATACAACCGACGTATTCGGGCCAAACGTTGAAGAGAGAGAGACACTCCTCGCACTTGCGAAGATGACCTCTAATGCATATACATCACCTACTGCATCCGACTGGTACACATCGGACGGCTGGAATAAGGTGCGTTCATCTACCCTGGTGCATTTTACAACCTGTTAACGAACGACAGTCCACTCCGTTTGGTTGGGAACCTGACGCAGATGGCAGTCGAGGGCATATCTTTGTCTCGGACGACAACTCAACAGTTGCGATTTCGATCAAGGGCACTTCCGCTGGCTGGATCACAGGTGGTGGTGGTCCGACTGTACGAAAGGATAAACTGAACGATAACCTTTTGTTTTCTTGCTGTTGTGCAAGAGTTGGTCCAACTTGGTCAACGGTCTGCGATTGCTATGATGGCAGCTATAGATGTGACCAAGAATGTTTGGAGAAGAGTTTGATAGGGGAGAGCTTATATTATTCTGTTGGACTGGTATGTGCATCTCAAAGTTCATGAGTTTATTTTAAGGCCTGATTCCGCTGCAGAATCTATATAATAACGTCACATATATGTATCCCAATGCCGATATCTGGCTCATAGGTGCGTTTTAGCGTCGTAACTTTTGAGTATATCTCATTATTCACAAGGGCATTCTCTCGGTGGTGCTCTCGCTTCACTTATCGGTGTGACATTTGGAGTACCTGTCGTTGCATTTGAAGCCCCCTCCGAGAAATTAGCTGCGACACGTTTGCACCTGCCTTCTCCAGTGAGTCTAAGTTTCCTTCATCGCAATCATTTTCAAATACTGATTCCCTGGACGACATGCAGCCCTCGACCCAGCATATCACCCACGTCTTCCACACAGCTGATCCTATCCCGATGGGCACCTGTACCGGTGTCACCTCGTCTTGTGGCATCGCAGGCTATGCCATGGAGACACGCTGCCATTTGGGCAAGGTCATACGCTATGATACCGTCACGCACCTCAACTGGTCTGTTGATGTTCGGACGCACTCGATTGTTCAAATCATTGATAGGTTGTTGAATGAGGATTGGACTCAGGAAGGACCGGAGGGTAGGCCGGTGCCTGAGGCGAAGGCGGATGAGGATTGTATTGTGAGTCTGTTTAAATTTTCGTGTTACTGCCAGCGTTAATTGGAGTGCCAGGATTGCTTTAACTGGGAGTTTGGGAGCTTCAAGGGCTAGAATTAATCTCTGAGTGATGTCAGCTATGACACGAGAGAAACTTATACATACATATGACGAATAACTAATTTTCTTACGCTTGAACAGCTGATGAACATCCGTTGAACCGGGCACGGGAAAGGCCAAGCCAAACCTCTTTAGGCAGAATGCTGCACTATCAACATGTTGGAGCAGGCAGTACCTACGAGTCAGGACTTCCATAAAGGACCTGCGCCAGACCACCCTGACACACTGTCATGAGGTTTGTGATATTTCAGAAGTGGTTCAAGAAGCAACCTTGGCGGACGCATATATAGTACTGACAAGAGAAATGGATTTCGAGAGATTGACGTAATTTATCATCAAAAAATAAGAGTAAACATTAACGACCATTTTTTCCTACACAATACGTACAGCGACCAGTCCCATCCAATGATTCATGAAATCCATAGTCAATCTCGAGTCCGTGCCGTATCCAATCCTGAGATAGGCGCTACTAGGCCTGACGTGATGCAGGTGCGCCCTGGCTCAGAGTCTGCGACAGACTTGCTCCAGAGAGCCCCAGCCTAAGAGTGTCCATTTCCCGGACGTTCTCCTTTCTCACCCCCGGGTCTCCTTTCCCCTATCAGAACTCGAAAACTAAAAGTACTCAATACGAAAACCACATTCGGTCACCACACTGCAAAGCATCCTTCGCGTCAGTCCATTTGCTCGAGTTGCATGCACTTCAGGCGCAACAAGGTGTTGACCAAGGGGCTACGCCGCACAATAGCTGTTCCCCTCGACTGCAGGTCGGGTGCGTCATTAACCAGAGTACGACTGACTTTTCGCCGCTGCGTTTGGACATTTCGTCCACTTGCTACTGGAACGCTAGCCGACCTCATACTAATAGGTGGTTGTGCTGGGACTACCTTCACTGCCTACAAATTGATTTACTTCAACAGTGAACTTAGCGGGGAAAGGATAGCATGACAAACCAGTATGCGTGACGCAGCAGCTTTATCATGTTGAGGTGTAAAAAGTCGCCGCATCATGCTAACAGCGCTAGTGGAATTATTTGCGACTGGAGGACGTACTGGGACGTCATCCTGCAATCCAGACGTTCAAATTTGTGGCCAGAGATGACTAATGACTGTGTCGCTTACAAAGAAACCTGACGGTATCGTACTTCTACTAGTCTCGCGGACCGTTTGGGTGAGTTTTCGGACCGGGGATTTCCGTTGTCGAGTAGGGATTGGGGAGTCAGGCTGTAGATTGTGGTATGCTTGTAAGCCAGTGCTCATGAACCATCCACGCGCGCATCACATACATCAAAGGGAGGTCTAGCATTTGCGTCTCCGTCGCGACCCTGATTGACATGGTGTCAGTATATGATAGGTGGATGAGATCTTATGTGAGTGTACCTACATTCACGTCTTCCGTTGACATTGCCTTAGAGAGTGAGTCCGCTATATCCCAAATGTAGATCTCGCCATCGCAAGTGCCGGTGGCTACTAAAGTTCCATTGGCTGCGAACGCTGCACAGGTCAAATCTGCAGAGTGCGGGAGTGGTTGACCAATTGTACGCTTGGTATTGAGATTCCAAAATCGGAGGGTACTGTCACGAGAGGCGGTTGCAATTACATATCTGTAGGCTGGTGACAGAACTACGGCGCAGACAAGGTCGGAGTGCCCTGGGCCCTCAAGCTCTGACACACGACCTTCCGGAAGTTCAATCTTCCTGATTTTGCCGTCTGACGAGCCAGCGACAATTGCATGCCCAAATGTAGTTGAAGCCCATGTTGCACTCGACACGTCGTCGGGATTGTTGCAAGTTATGATGACTTCATCCACCTGGACCTCCTGCGCTTTTTCGTCGATTGTCAATCTTGCGATTTCGCGGTCGTAACCGCTCACGATGAGTTGTGTGCCATCATGTGAGTACTGGATTGCATGTATGTATCGGAGGCGGGTATCGTCAATTCTCATGGGGTTCTTGAGTCCCGATTCTACCAGCCAGACCGCTACGCTGCCGTCATCGAAGCCACTAGCGACGTGTGCGCCACCATCATGTCGACTCCAACACACGCAATTTGCTGCGGCAACGTGCTTTGATTCGGCGATCATCTTCAAGGTTTTTCCGCTGGCATTCCACTTCCACACTTGTGTTTTACCATTTTTACTGCCAGTCACAACCTCCCTGCGATCTGGTGATACGTCGACTGCGCAGATGTGACTTCTCTCTTTATCCTGCCAGGGGCCACCCACGAGTTTACCAGTTTTTGTCTCTATGATTTGGAGACAACCGTCGTGAGAAGTGAAGATGATGTGTTCGTCCTTGAGGAGAAATGCGATAGCTGGCACCCCTTGCTCGTCGCGATTCACCTTGATGATTTTTTGCACAAGCTTGTTGACGGGGGAAGTCATTCAGTTTGAACGTCAGGGGGTTCTAGGATTCGGTTGGGGTGCACGGCCTATGCTGGTGAGCGATTCGTGTTAGCTGACAAGTCCATTTTCAGCGCCATTATCCAGCACATAAATAGCCTAGGTGGGACTCACCGTTAAAGAGACAAAATTAAGGCGACTGTGCTGTTGTCAGGTGAGTCTCGATTGTAGCGTTGGGACGAAAGTGCAGAGGAGCTTATACTATGTGTAGGTGTATTTAATGTGTGAGTCATTGTTGCCGGATCACGCCAGACCCAATGAACAGCAGCAGCACAGCACGCGTGACCTCCTCATGTTCTTGTTTGTTACACACTGCCTTTGTCACAGTGCTGCCCAGCCTCGATCCTGTACGTGACTTAGGGTTTCGAATCCAAGTTTACCTCGTGCCTGATTGCTAGTGGTCAGTTTTTTCAGATGGAAGCTCTGTCACAGCGCTCCCCGCCAGATCGTGCGACTTAGAGGCGTGCGCGTCTATGGATCTGGTATAAGTTCTTCGTGTTCTTTCGCGTTCCTTTGCATTCTTTGCATTGCATCTGTCCATCTTCCAGGATTAGACGCTCACTCACATCCGCACGCCAGTAAATGTGGGTAACCCTGATTAGAGTACGACCAAATCACTGACTTATTTATCTATAGGAATCTCCCTATGTTCGTCCAAATCCTGCGCGCTCCTTGCGTCCATTGTCTGTCTTAACAAAATCGCTGATTACAACTGCTTTTAGCTCTGAGAATTATAATCTCACAAGTCGATTATTGCCCCTAAATGGACCACGTGTTTCTGGATCATATACTGAGGTGAAGCAATGCGAGCTCAGAGATAACAACAAACTAGTAGGTTAGGTTCCTCTCACCCTACAGTTTGTTAATTCGTGTACTCCAGGTCGCAGTCAAGTCGTACAAGTCCATGTCCGACGATCCACGCGAAAGGCACTCAGAAGTTAGTGTATTAAGTACTGGCATATATCTCAGAGACTCAATATGGTTGCTCTCATCATCAAGAAAATTCATCCAGAATTACAGTTGTTTTCATCACGCCTTCTTCACCACGACAACGTGGTTCCATTCCTTGGCTTTAAGAAGGACGGGCTGTTTCATTCTCTGGTCATGCCGTGGATGCCAAACGGCACTCTCACTTCGTTTATTCGCACTCATGGAGCAGTCCTTGAACCAGCTGCGAAGGCAACTCTTGTAAGGTGCTTGCAGTCTGACGGAGTTGTACTCTAAAACCCTCTTCAGTTGCATGACATTTCCTCTGGCCTTGAACACCGTACGTTTTATTTCAAGTTATAAACGACTGAAACGAGCGGCCAGGTGCAAAAGTTCATTCAAACTTAGTGGTTCACGGAAATCTAGAGAGTGTATGATTTTAATCGTTTGGGTTGGGAACATATGCTCAATCCTTCCTCACAGGACAACGTACTCATTACTGAGCGACAAAGCGCTTGTCTTTCTGGCTTCCGCCAGTCAGTGAAACTTTCCTCAAGGAATGCTGCATGCCCTCAGTCTCAGATGCCGCCCAAGCCCGCAATTCAGTTCGCTGGTCCGGAATGGTTCGTTCGGAGAGACGATGTCATATTTCAATCTCTTCCCAAGACTCTTTTCAAAAGCGATATATACTCACTTGGCTGTCTCATATTTAACGTAAGTTTGAACAACGTCTTCCAGCCGCGAGCTAAGACCTTATTCCTCCAGATAATTACAAGACGCATGCCTTGGCACGATGCAACATCTGTGGAAATTTCTAACCAGCTTCGGAAACGCGCGACGCCGTCGCGACCTAAGGGTTCCATAGTCAATGATGACCAGTGGGCATTTATAGAACCATGTTTGTCGCTTCTTCCGCAAGATCGACCTTCCGCATCATATGCCTTGAACAAGATCAAGGATTATCTCGTTCTCATCGGTCCTCCCGATCTTACTGGACAGATTGAAACGGACTCCAAAGCGCCCAAAGGATGTGGAGGGTTTGGGTTTGTTTACTCAGGTATCTGGACCAGAAAAATAAAAATTGGGGGTAAAGTCAAGGTTCCGTTTTCCTCATTTCCGTACATCGGTCACCTGATAAAGGATAGGTTGCCGTTAAGGTCCTGCATATTAAATCTGAGGATTCACCATCAAAACAAGTAGAGGTAGTGGCTAAATTCTACTGCCATATATTCATGCAGTAACAGTCATTTCACAGAAGTTGAAGCGTGAACTTGCTGCTTGGAGAAGACTATGTCACCCGAACATAGCTTCGCTATTGGGTACCATGGTAATCGACGATGGTAGAAAAAGCTTGGTTTCCCTGTGGATGGAACAGGGATCACTCCTTCAGTACTTGGAGTATAATAGGAATGACATACTACTTCCACAACGTCTTCTCTTGGTATGTTTTTCTCAATTCTCATAATCTCATTAATCATGTATAACAGGTGAATGATATTGCTGAAGGGCTGAAGTATCGTATGTGTGGCTTCCCGCTTTTTCTTAGAGATACATTTCTAAGTTGCGGACAGTTCACGAGTATCCTATGGTTCATGGAGACCTAACACCAGTAAGCAGCTTTCATCCGTGCAAGGAAAAGATGACAATTTATTCATCTGCAGTCAAATGTTTTGATCAACGACGAGGGGAGGGCCTTGCTTACTGACTTTGGCCTCTCCGTTATATTAGGCATCTTGCCCGATTTGTCTTGTGCATACACGGATGCAAAGGCTGGAACATTGGCCTGGGCGGCCCCAGAGTTAGTATTATTTGATGAATCATCGACATCCTCCAGTAAAGACGAACAATCTCCACCTGTTCGGGTAGAAAACGACATGTACTCTTTCGCATGCCTTATGTATCTGGTACGAAACATCACTGTGATTTTGCTCAAGTCTGATTTTGCTTAGATCGTTTCCGGAAACCCCCCCTGGGGGCACAATGCCAAAAGTCTAGCAATCATGAAGCGTTTGAAGGCAGGCGACAGACCTCCAGGCCCTGGCAATATTGATGCCCGTTATTGGAAATTGATTGTGGAGTGCTGGGCTCAGGCGCCAGATTCACGTCCTAAGATCAGTTCTGTCTTGCGGCGGCTGTCAAACATCGCTTCTGTGCAAAGATGATCAAGAGGTCAATGAGTTATCTCGGCCAGAGATCAATATTTGGCTTAGTGCAGCTTAGCAATTCGAGTCGCCTTTGGTTTCGCAATCTTCTTTTCGATACCTTCGTCTGTGTACATTGAGTACTTTTGGCAATCGATTTTGATGTAGACAAGTACTCGGCCACAATGTGCAGAGAAGGACGCCAACGGCTGAGACCTGGTTCGGCAGTTGTGAGATATGCAAGTAATTTGGAGGCAAGTAAGACAGTGTGGTTACTGGCACAAGTTATGTATCAGATAAGGAGCACCCCGACATATGAAATGTCAGACATATTACTGTAAGCCATACCAGGATCTGCAGATCAAGGAGCATGAGTGCCAGTGAGACCTAGATAGAAACATAAAGGCCGTGACACAGTTGATTACTTCATGCGTTGTGTTGTTGCGAAAAAACCAATGCGTACTTGTTCATGCGCTGAACCCTAATGTTATCGCAGCAGCTGCGCGACCCTTTTTTTCATGCCTCCCTTCCCCCATTGCCTCTCAAGCATTTGGCGCATCTCCCGGGTCCCGGAAAGGGGGTGTTTGCCCTCATCCGCGTTCCAAGGCGGAGACACTGAGTGTGTGCGGCAAATGCCCGACAGAGCACCATTCAATACCTCTTCCCCATTCTGTGCAGAATCCCCATGCGGCCTGTAAAGTGAGGGTGGTGACGTGCTTTCGTGCTTGATACGTATAGCATGAGGATGCGCTCGTGAGAACTCGTGATGCCAGTCGTCCTTGTCGAGCTGTTCTTCATTGTTGGACACAAGCTCGAGTTCATTTTCAGCGTCGTACTCGGGATGAGATGCCACCACATCCTGCTCCTGAAGATCCTCTGATGGCGGTTCAGAAACTAGCCTCTCAACAACACTCTCCTCTTCTGCTCGTATTACATCGTCGCTGCTTTCTTCATCTTCTTCTCCCGATGCGGCTTCATCATCACCCCCTTCACTATCGTCAACATAAACCTCTGGGACCTCATCCTCCGCCTGGTTAGGTCTGTAATGCCCATTCGCACCTGCCCTCCAGCTGGCACTCAGACTGCCACCACCGCCCATCGACGTTCGCTTCTTCAGCGCCGTCCGTGTCGTAGATTGAGGTACGTATTCCGACCCATGTAACCCAGGTTCATGGCGCACCTGCAGCCCATTCGGCAACCGTTGCTCAGGTAAAGCTTGCCGCAAGGAAGTTCGATGACGAGAGACACGAGGCGCTTCGTCATCACTCTCATCGCTCTCACTGCTCTCTCTCCCATTCTCCTTGCCACTAGAGGCTCTCCTAGCTCTACGCGCTTCCCGCTCCCTCTGCTCGAGTGCTGCTTCGATCCACTTCTCTGAAGCATCTCGCATGCCCCTTACACACTTCTCAGTCTCCTCCAAGCTTTCGACGCGCTTGTAAACCTCGAGCACGACATCTGGCGAGTAACCATGCGCGGCAGCGATGCGTGATATTAAGGATCTGAATCCGACAGAGGCGGACAGGGGTACGTCAGCGGGTGTTATGAAGGCAAGTGGATCTGGTAGAATTGCAGGACCAGGTGTGACAATGTAGCCGGAGAGGTCAACTGGGACGGCCGATGGTGTGGAATGGACAGGGAGGGAATAACGGTGAGGTAAGTGAGATGCTGAACCACTGCCTCTGGAACGAGTGATTTTGGAAGTTGACACCGCTGATAGAGTGCGAAGGTCCACGCGAGGCAGGTCATAACCACCAACTGTCTTTCTCCGGTGTCGCTTTTGTGTATGATTGAGCAGACGTTGGCCATGTGTTACCGAAGGCTCGACATCACGCTGCTTCTCTTTCCCTTTGCCCTTGTCTGTATTGAAAGTTAGGAACGGTGAATTTGGTGTGAAAAGGGGTTGCATGGTTGATCTGCGAGGGGCTGGAGCAGAAATATTTTCTTGTTGTGGAACAATTGAGTTAGCATCTGCAGTGGGGGCGTACTCTTCCTTTGATGGAACCCGCGATTGTTGGGCAGTAATTATTGTACTCGAAGCAGATCCAGTGGAAATTTGAGCTAACGACGGTGCGCTTGATAAACGTACATTTTCCTTGCGCTTTGGTTGGGAAGCAGGTAGAACGACCGGCTGTCCATGCGGTAATTCAACAGAGGACGTGAGACCCGAAGGAACGGCAGCGGTAGTCAGTTTTGAAGGCCCGGCTGCAGGTTGGACCATAGATGGTGCTGGGCCTGTATCGTTGTCTCGTTTTCTGTCCCACAAACTCTTAATGACGTGGCCCACTCCATTCGTCGAGCGATGCTTCAGAGGAGACTCAGCTGCATCTGCACCATTGCGATTCCGTGGAGGATGAGGAGGGGGGAGGAAGTGGGATTTGACTAAAGGGGTGGTGTTCAGGTTCCAGACGATCTGGTGGAAGAGGAGCCGGAGGTCGCTGAGATTCTGGCTCGCGCTTCGGAGGCGCTACAGTCGGTCGCAATGTCTGAGACTCGACACCGTTGACGGCTAATGCAGTAGGTTCTGGAACTATTTCTTTCTCTTTACCCTTTTTGTCCCGAACAGGAGGCCAGGCCTTCGTCTGTTTCCCCTCACTTTCATCACGAGCACCTGGTCGCGCACGACCCAGCCGATCAGTAAGCACGGTTCCAAAGGGCCCTTCCACCACTTTCGGGAGATGTTGTTTCTTCGGAGGGGTGTAGTCATTGGGTGTTGGCGATAACGAGCAGAAGATGGGAGAAATAGACTTATTCTTCAAGACTCGTTTGTGCCCTGACGGCGGCTTTGGGGTGACTACCTGTTGTGAAGATGATGCAAGAGGCTGAGAGCTTGGTGGGAGCTGGGATGAGATTGGTGGCTGGGTCCTGACAGGAGAATTGGGTTGGGATGACGGGACAGGCAGAGTATCTGAGGGAGAAAGGAGCAGGGGAATATTGAACGTGCTCGCTGGTTTCGGGGGAGGTGGAGGTACGTCGGGTACAGGCTCTGATGGCCCCTGATCAGGGGGAGAACTGCGAACTTGGTCACTTGATCCAACGGCTGGAACTTGGCTTGTCTCATTGGTCTTGATCACGGGCGAGCGACTACTCTCAATATCTGGCTGGTCTCTCTCCAGTTTCGCTCGTTTTGTTTTCCGCAGCTCAGAGCTGGTTTGGCCGCCAGCGCGTCGTTTCCTTTTGCTCGTCTCTTTCGATCGCTCCCTCGCAGTTTCCTCTTCTTCATCAGAAGGTGGAAACAGAGGCTCCGCCGCCGCTGGCTTCTCTGGGTCAATTCCTTTCTTCTTCTGATACCTCGATATCTTCCTATCGAATTCTTCCGTATTTTTATTGTATCTGTTCTGCCAGGATACCCACGGGTGTGTCTTAGACCAGTTCCATTTGCCGTCAGCCTGTAGCAATGTTAGAACTTGTTTCACAAGATATGAGAGAAAAACTCACGTTTTCCACAAGGCGCTTGTACAAGACGGGCCCGCTTCTGTTTTTCTTGGTAGGATTATATGTCGCAAGGTATTTCATGAGGAGGATGTCCTCGTCGGCGGTGAAGCCAGTACGAACACTGGGAGAAAACATCGCAAGTCAGCAGCATTCATTGCGCAAATGCAAGGAAATGACCTTTTTACTGGGACTGGTGACATGTTTGCTGTTCAGTGTATGCATATGTAGGTTAAGCCTGAGGTGAACGATGGGACCAGGCGCGTCTCGTAAGTGACGCGTCGAAATCACGCGGATGAAGTCACGTCACGCCTTCATTAAATACTTTATGGGTCACAACCCATATTCGTTATTCACGAGCCTGACGCAACACACACACGAGTTACTTGAACGATGGCGAAAAGTTCAAAGTTGCGCATCGCGTTCATTCACCCTGACTTGGGAATCGGTGTGTATGTCATGGTGAATTCGAATATAGAGCCAAACTCACAATATGGCACGTAGGAGGAGCCGAAAGGCTGGTTGTAGACGCTGCACTAGGTTTACAATCCCTGGGTCACTCCGTGGATATATACACCTCTCATCACGACTCGAACCACTGTTTTGACGAGACAAGAGACGGTACGCCAGCAATTTTTATTCACGGGCTGTGTCACCATTATACAGCTCTCCATCACAGGAAGACTGCGCATCCATCATGTAATTCCACCACTACCTCGGTCTATACAGGGAAAGTTTCACATCTTGTTTGCGCATGCAAGGCAGCTGCATCTCACAATGCACCTTATGCGCACGTCAGCGCAGCAATACGATGTCTTCTTTGTAGATCAACTTTCTACTTGCATTCCGTTCCTCCGAATGTTCTGTAGAAAACGCGTCGTTTTCTACTGCCACTTTCCCGACAAGCTTCTTGCAAACGGTGCCTACGTAGAGGGCCGGCAGGGGAAGAATGTCAGTCTCCTGAAATCCATCTATCGCTTCCCAATGGATTGGCTAGAGGAGGCTACTACGAGTATGTGTGCCGCCACTCATACAGAATTCATATTTACCGGAGATTTAGCTCAAGCTGACCTGATCCTCGCCAATTCAAAGTTTACTGCACGAGTGACCAAGTCGCACTTCTCTTCCCTTCGACACCAGCTGAAAGTCGTCTATCCTGGAATTAATATTGCGGCCTACATCTCACCGATCGACCCATCAGATCCCGATATCCTTCAGGTCGCCTCGTGGGTTTATTTTCTCGCATTTATCAATACCTGAACAACTGATATTCTCGGTGAAGGCAACGGCGAACATTGTTGTCCCTCAACCGGTTTGAGATGAAGAAAAATGCCGCTTTGGCAATAGAAGCATTTGCGATCCTGCGGAACAAGGACCGGAATACATTAGACGTGAGGCTGGTTCTTGCTGGTCGGTCGAGTACAAGTTATTATACGAGCTCGTCACTGACTATCTTTCAGGTGGCTATGATCCTCGTCTAGAGGATAACATACGAACCCTGGAATCTCTTATTGAACTGGCACGGTTCAGTGGTCTAACTTATAACATCATCACCCCGTTGCAGTCCCGCGTGGCAGTACCATCATTCCCAAATATTACCCTGAATGAGCCAGATATATTATTCCTCTTAAACTTTACCACCGCCCAGCGTTCAGGTCTACTCCAGGCTCAATCTACAGTCGCTTTATTATATACTCCAGCAAACGAACACTTTGGAATTGGACCAGTGGAAGGCATGATATGCGGCCTGCCGATACTTGCCTGCGACAGCGGCGGCCCCACGGAGAGTATCGTTGACCAGCCAACGGACCAAAGGACCGGGTGGCTCTACCGTCCCCAGTCGTCGGTGTGGGCTCAAGCATTGGAGGAAATCTGTAATCTCTCAGAGACAGATAGGAAGGCGCTCTCGCAGAGAGCTCGGGACCGTGCCCAGAACATGTTCGGAATGGATGCGATGGCGAAGTCACTCGAGGAAGTGTTGGAAGAAGCGGTATCTATGGGGCCAGTGTCAAGAACGGGAATGTGGCTCGTGATGTTTGCGGCTCTGGGGTTGGTGGTGGCTTTAATCGTGCGGTATGGATCGTTTTCAGGGTAGCTCTTTGATTGCGAATGGACAGGATCATTTTTATGGGGTCTTGATAGGTCAGGATCCTATCAAAAGTTGCGCGTGATGGCAAAGTCCTTGAACCACGTATACTGTTGTTTGGGAGTGGCCCAGCCGTCTCCGTGCCCGCCGAAGAAAGTGCTGAAGAAAAGCCCAACAAAACCGACCGCTTGTTGATCGCTGGAATCACTAGTACTATTGCTCAAGACAGAGGCCCTGTCAGCAACGAGAATCGTCGGTGCTTCTCGTGCTGTATGGATGATGGATGACTGAGAAGCCACAGTTCCTTGCGCTGTAGCCGTCACTGCCAGAATTCCCAGCAGACCACCCTGTGTTTGCTGTGGAGTTGGTGACGTGGAAGGCCTGGAAGTGGCTTTTGGTTTTGACTTATTTTTCTGCTGAGGTGCGCCACGATAAAATACGTCTGTCCGGTTGATTGCCTGCATCCCGTTAACGAACAAAGCAAACGCTCCATCCTGCTTCCCAGGTGTATTGAGCACGACATCCTGGCGCAATGTCGTCCAATTTCCTCTGCTGTAGTGGAACGATCCCCTTCCGATTGAAAGTCCATATTCGAAATCGCAGACTGACTGGGGATCAGAGCATAACGACTTTGTTTGCTGGCTCTTCGGAGCGTACTGTGAACCAGGTCAGCCACTTCCATAACAATGTGAGTGGAGCGACAGACCAGATATAGTTCGCCGGCACCGCCTTGCCTCCACATTAGTCGTGTGCTAAAGCAGTCTTTGGCAGCAGCGCCCCCAGAACAGCCTGTGTGACCCCCGTACAGGCCAGGCAGTTTTCCTCCCTTCACCCAGTCGAAATCCGCGGGAAAGAAGACGCTATATTCCATCGTGACACTCTGAGCATCACTTAGGTTCAATGGCGTTGCGTAAAACTCTGCTCCACCTGGGGACTTGCTGGAAGGGTTAACGGAGTACGCTGGGTAGACAAGCTGTAAGGCGGCGGTAAAGTCCGTCACGTTCTGTGAGTTCGCTGCGTTCTGCGAGATATTTATATCATGGGCATACACAGATCCTCCTGGGACAATGGCGAGTGCAGAGAAACTGTCGATGATGGCGACGTTCTGCTTGCCGCTTGGGAAGTGAGTGACATTAAACGCAGATAAGTCGGTCATGTCCGGAGGAGCTGCCCATGCTGTGCGACCGCCCCATGGCGTACTAGTGGTGGTCACAGTGGTGGTTGCAGTCACAGTCTCGACGACGGTAGTCGTAGACGTCGGAATGATTGCAATCGTAGTTGTCATCACGTCGGTGACTATGATTGTGGTGACCGATGTGACGGCAGCTGAAGGGGACAGTGACTGGATCAACATGTAGGTTGTGTTGGTAGACATGGATGTTGACGCGGGACTTTGGAAAGACTGGATAACAGAGGGGAAAATAACCGCAGAGGCCGGCTGGGCAATTGTGGTAGTACTGACACTCCCAAGGTCCGCAGGCGCAGTCAAAATAGCCGGTATAGCTAGCGCTATGATAAAAAATAGAGCCGTCAACGCCATCCTGCAGAGAGAATGACACTTTTCTCCTAGAGAAGTGTGCGTACGACGTGCGCCACGCAGACATGTGCAAACGAGATTTTATTTGAATCAGTCTGGCAGTCCAGAACAAAATCGGTGAGTTCATGCATCAGCTGTTATTACATAATAGGTGAGGGCGTACCAGGAAGATTGAACAGCGAGGGCGGGGAGAGACGTTGGCGGGAGATACGGTCTATTTTTAACAGTACGAGCTTGGTACGAGCTGGCACACATATATATGCATCTTTTGACAAATGGAATCCTCATCAAAATTGGTGCACAACGTGTAAGTAGTACATATATATATCGCATGATGTTATGTCCAGCCAACATAACATTTTCTCCATACATCACGGGTGTAAGCTAATCGATCATAGAAGCTTTCACCTAGGGACTCCATCATTAAAGTAGCGATGTCCCCGCCCCTTACGACACAGTTCCTGGCACTAACTTCAAAGTCCACCAACACATGTCATTGGTCGTCGGATGAGGAATGCTTCTGGCCCGGATCTGCAACAATGTTGGTCGTAAAGTTTAACAAAGTCACTGATGAAACGAAACACAAACCACTTCCACTCTATCTATGTATTCAGGATACCACACTTTGCCAGCGTCCGAAATCTCTTGGATGCTGCCGAAAAGAAAGACGGAAGAGTTATCAATACCAACTAATACTAGAACAGAAGACCATAACTAGTACTCACGCAAAGTAGTCGCTTGTCTCTGACATTGGGATTAGTTTGAACTCCTGCGCATCTTTCCCGCCGACAATCAAGCTGAGCTATAATTAAACGCTGTAAATTAGCAATCTCCACCTCTCGATACCACTGCATAGACCAACCAGGTCGTTGACCGTAGCATAATTCCCTTCCGCTACCGCATTCTTGAACGTCGCAATGCCAGTTCCTGCGTCATAAGAGACCAGCCACTATCACATTGATGAGTATATATATATATAGTGTGTATTGTAATGACGAAAACCCACAGTTTGTTGAGACTGCTCTTTGTTGAAATCTTCCAGAGTGACGTATTGTCGAATCGTGCTGTTTAGCAAGGTGGCATACTTGTCACTCAGACTCGACGAGATTGTGTATAGCGCAACGCCATTTCTGGGTGGTGACATCGTGTAGAAGCCTGCTAATACGAAATTGTGCTGAGTAGATGAGTGGGAGAGTGGGTTGTTGATAAGATAGCAAGATTTAATACGACCTTTATACCCGCCTGGGTATCAGTAATACCAAGTTGAATGAATCCAGTGACTTAATGATATCGTCACCTTCGTTTGAGCTCAATACTCCGGTATACCATAAACTGGATTTGCCGAGGCCTGTTACGGTAAGTGAGCAGAAGCCAGCCTGATGAGTATTATTATGGAGTAAAGCCTCTGAGGCTGTGGCTCGCCGACTTCAACATTCCTTGAGCCGAGCGGTTCGCGTCCGATCCACCATTATACTCCAAAGATCTAGAAACATTCCAGTGAGTCCATGAGTGTTCACTAATACGAATTAGCTTGAGTCACCTTTGTATGTACATAAAAACGTCATCTTCCCCACAAATTCTCACATGAGAGTACCGAATTACAATCTGTAAGCATGGATCGGAAGCTGTGCGATGCTCAGAACATTCCTAGCAAGCGAACATGGAAGTGCAGGGGTGTGCACGGATGGTAAACTAGTCATTGCCACACGCCACTGATTGACAAACATTCCTGGACCCTGGTGAGCGAAAGCGAGGAATGACGATGGCTCCTTTTGCAGGTCCCTGGATGAAGTAAACGACATCGTCAACGTAGCGTGTGTCGGACCACGCAAATTCCAAACCCCATGGCCTTTTCGCAGGGATACTCCAGTACATTGACGGTTTGCGATTCAAGCCCTACGCTCCGGAGATGACGTTGAAGATGTCACAAACTCTCCCGGGAGATGCCCTTGCATTGAACATACTCGGATACTCGGGGACAGAGAGGAACGTGAGACTGTGGAGTAGGACCCTGGCAAACTCAATCCGGGGTCGGCTCGCTGCTGCCCAAGAACAAAGAGATAAGTACATAATTCGATTCAGGAATGGAGAGGCGAAGACTGAGTAGACCTGTAGATCGCCCATTTACCCCAATCCCTCTTCTCCGCCAAGCTCTACTACATCTCGGGCATGGATACATTCGCTTCTCATTCTCCCGATGCCACCTTCTTGCACTGAACGTCCCGGCTGTATTCGTGCTGCTCGAGTAGAACTTGCAGCAGTAGCTTGAAGGACCTGGACAAAGTCGAGCGTGAACGAGGGACCGCGATGGCAGATCATAATATTATGTAATTTAATAGAAAACATCAACTTTGGATGACAGAACTAAAAATAGAATAAACCAAAATAACGCACCAATAATATAGCTCGACATGTTGAACCGCCAATATTTTGAGCTCCGGGCCCGGGCTGCAACATACATACTCAAGGCATGTTCGCCACGTACGTAGGCGGCTATCGCGACTTTGCAAATGCCGGTCTGGAACTCCCTTTCCATATTCACTGCACCGGGCCCGGGTACTGAGCAATTCCGAGGCGCCTTGTGTCGTTCTTCCAAGCTCTTCCGGCAGATCTAAAGTCGCAATTCGCATCATATGGAACACAGATTCCGTACATTTCTGGTAATCAAGATTCTCGGGCCATACTATTGAATTCACTAAAACGTCTAAGTCGACGCCTGATGTGGAATCTAATCATCGTAGTTTCCGGCCTCTCACTTGAAGACAAGAAGCCGATGACTTCTATGATCTGCCACAACGACGTTGGAGGACTGTGAATGGCGGTTTAAATTTTAGATGTCACGTTCGCTCTGGGCTCAATGGACCTATGGTATCTATTTCATGGTAAGTTTTCTCACTGTGTAACTCTGTGTAATAGAAAGAAATACCAGTTGATAGCTCTGACGGCAAGGCCACCAATCTGTCTAGTATTCGGTAGAGAAATGATGTGCGTCATGCAGTTGAAATGTTCCGAAGGCTATGTACGTTGACTCCAGATGTGACACATTCTGAACGCTAATCTTATCGTGTCTGTAGATCTTCGACCAAGTATCATGATACCTAATTCGTGTCGATATCACTCCTCCAGACGTATTTAATCGACGCAGTAATTATGACAACAAACCAAGTCATTCCCCGTTTACATCCTCAGGAAGCATACCATCTCGAGTCGTTCTACCTTTGCCAGCAAAATGGCTCCAAAAATGTTGCTGATCTTTTGTGAGGGGACCAGTATGGACGGTAATGTGACGGAGCCGGGTAAGGTGAATATTCTTGTCCTTGACCTCATCTAACGGATGGAGTTCTAGACACCGCCGCTCAGTCCGTCAGAGGCGACGCGAATGCAGATGTCGAGAATTGCGGTCAGCAGAATGCCTACATCCTCCTCGTCGGAAGCTGATTTCCTCCATCGAACGCATTGCTGTGGTTGTTTTAGAGATAATCTCGTCACCAACCCGTAAGAAAAAATTTCAGGTTCCCGCAATTTTTATTAACGTAGCGTGTACTAGCTCGTGGAGGCAGCAGTACCAAGCAACATCCAACGAATGTTCTTCGTCTATGTAAGTTGGTCACTGTCGTTTCATGGTACGACCTGACAATGACACATACAAGCACGATCCGTCAAATCGCAGACTGCGTGAGCGACTAGCCGATACCTGTCTAACAATTTCTCTGACATCTGTGCAGAAATGGGAAGCAGCAGATTGTCTTCTACCAAAGCGGAGTCGCTTCGGAGGCCAATTTCGCGGGAGATCAAGTGATAGGGACTACGATCATGCGTGAGTAGTCTGGAGCTGGAAGTGCTGCCAAAACTGACGGGATCATCATATGGCTCAGGGCTGCTGGGTACCTCAGCTGGTAGGTCCACTGTTTCTTACTGCATAGCAGGATGGCGAGACTCTGATGGGTATCTGTGCTCTCCAGCGAGCAAAATTCGTGACGCATATGCATTCATCGCTCAGAATTACGAGGATGGTGATGAAATCTGTCTTTTCGGGTGAGTATTACAGTCTCTTCTTGGATTTGGTCTCACGTGCACCAATATATCATTTAACAGGTTTTCCAGGTGAAGTTTGCTACATGTCTTGCGACCTGGCTTTAACCTTTAACGTGGCCGTTCAGAGGCGCCTACACTGCGAGAAAGCTGTCTGGGTTAATTGTGAGTAACCCCAACCATCACGAATTCTTCCCGCATTTTACGAATATTGAAATTATAGGATCGCATTGGGTTACTGACACGACAAAATCTTGGACAATTCTTCCTGATTTGGCGTCAACTTGTGGACGGCAAGACTCCTGACATCCCAAGCGACACCCGACACCCAAGAATCAAGTAAGAATATATCATGTCTTTTCGTTCCTTGCTCAACTACTAGAAAAGGTGCGTGGGTGTGTGGGATACGGTTGGGTCGGTGTTCGCAACCGTCGATGCGCTCGCGATAACGGATACAAGTCTTCCGGCAACAATTGACATCGCACTCCATGCACTTTCGCTCCAAGAGAACAGACAGAAATTCCTGCCTACCTTATGGACCATGCCCCAAGGTGGATTGGCCCCTAACCAGACACTGAAACAGGTGACAGCTTTGATGCGCAGTCACTCCTAGCCCCAGCGCTGAGTTTGTTGCAGGTGTGGTTTCCAGGATCCCACGAGGATGTAGGTGGTGGTCACGAGCGTCGCGAACTCCAAGACATCGCTCTTTTCTGGATGGCGGTGTGTGGAAATTCTTTCGTCAGAGATTTTCTAGTTGTTTATTTGATCGTAGGGAGAGATCAAATCCTTCGTTGAGCTAGACCTCGACTTCTTGCGATCGACCAGGCAGCAGAACCCCGACCCCTGGGGAACCTCTCAGCCCCATAATGCGTACATGGAAACCTCCTGGGTAGGGGGGATAATTTATGGTCACGAGACCCGGCTCCAGAGCGGGCAGATCACCACAACTTCCCCTTTCCACCAGAGTCTCCAGTTCTCTCCTCAGACCCTCACGGCCCCGAAATATATGGTCACCACCAGCATAATTCAGAAGCAATTTGGCACAGGATACTATCCAGACTATCCTCCTTTGAACGAATTCGAGGAGTATTGCAGGACAAACTGGGATAAACAGCCGGTATGTGATGCGGAGCTGTTTACTTCTGTTCACTTATTTGTTCTCGCTCTGTAGAAACACGCGAAGCCTCCTATCTTTGACGACCCTGGCGATGTCATCCTGTTTCCGGTCAACTGGGTGCGAAGCATTCTTCTTCTTCTCGTTTTTGTGCTGATAACAGACATGTTAGACTCCCGGTACCCAGGGCATATTACCGCCTTCAGCCATTGAAGGAGGTCATGAGTCAAATGGCGACCTCCTTTATGTTGCACGTGCTCCATATGCGGTAAGCTAAATAAATCCTGCTGGTTCGAGCAGTCTTTCTTATATAGGTAACTGTACAGGGTGGTCTTCGTAAGTTCTAATACTAGCAGTGTGACACATTGACCAAAATATTCACCTTCCCATCAAACAAGATCCAGGCAAAGCGTCTTCGGAGTGCATGTACATCAGCTACGGTGGCAAGGAGATCATCGTATGTTCACTCCATCATCTCAACCTGCGTTTTGTGACAACTACCGTATCAGATCGATGGCGAATTTGAATATCTCGAGGGAGATAAGAGCTCCGTTCGCTGGCTTCTCGTTGACGGCCGATTGTCTCACCTGAAACTGGGCGACGCTATCCCCGTGCAGTGAGTCCCTCTCGCAAAAAAAGTTGTCTTCTCTTTCCTAACATCATTTATGAACATCTAGCGGAGGAAACGAGGCGAATGGAGAACCCCTTTTAATCGCCCAAGCGGCTGCAGACAACGGTATTCATTGTGGCAAAGTCAAATTCAACGGTCATGGTCAGTAGGTCTAAAGAGCTCCTCGAACCTTGTTTTAATTGTGCTTTCTTGCAGCTACTATTCCACTGGATGGCTCCGAATTCATCGCAGAAAGCTACAATGTGCTTGTATACTCTTGAAAAGCGCTTCAAGAATTCAGCTCGTTTGGCGGTGTCAGAGAACCCTCTTGAAATGCTGTATACTTGTAACACCAAATAGTCGCTTTCTTGGACATGTATAAATAGTGTCTGATTCCTCGCATGTTACCTTGCTTGAAAAGGTTTCTACAACCCCCATAGCCAACTTTCGACCAACCGGTAATTTCCGGACGTTCACGTGACCCGTTCCAGAACGGATCTCCTTATATGGCGTCGCCGCGCGCCCGGCAACATGTTATGTTTTGATTCGTATGTTTTTAATTTCTATACCACTAGCGTCTACTTTGTAACTCCTTGAGTTTGACTCATGTTTGGGTCAAGCAAGGTTTCCGTCGATGCAGGCGGCAATTCTCGAGTATGATATACATGAATTAATCAAATTGATTGTCACTAGTGACGAGTGCATCAATGATCATGTGACGCGCCACCCTAGATAGTCCGTTTTCTTGAAACCAAGCGCAATGTTCGACTGTCACAGCAAAGACGTTAAATTATCCCCTCAGGATTATTCTTGTGAGCACAAACCTGTGCCTAGTTCACTTCCCCGCGTAAACTAGAACTCGATCGAGCCTGAGTTATCGAGATTCGGAGGTGGAAGAAATTGATATGTGTTGAGCGCCTTTAAATTTCAAACGAGCGTGGAATTTGTCACTTACATATATGTCATCCTTAGCAATAGTAGCTATGACCGGTTGCGGAGCCAGCGCTAACCTTCTTCCTCAACGAGGGTCATAATGTCAGAATACCACCCACCCACCGACCTTGAAGATGTTGTAAACTCTGAAGTCAAGTAAGTGACCCGAGTTCAAATGACTTGACTGCTGAGTATTGATAAATAAAATAACTCTTTCTCATGCCTTGTTCGCGCGGTGTATGACAGAGAGTGGCACTTCCGTGAGTTGAGAAGATGAATACTTGTCAATCTTTTGGTCGCTCAAGAGTGTGTGCAGATATCTATTTCTTCCAGTGTAACGCTGATCAGCACCAAGCTGCGCTAGACTTGCGCGATGCTGTCTTGCGCCTAAGGCGTGATGGAGCGTTTGTCGCTGTGCCATTATTTCGTGTGAACACCGACCCAATCGGTCCCCACCCAGTTGGTATGTGCCTATCATACCCCTCCCTGGAGTGAATTCAAGTTTATTGTTAGGTTCGTACGAGATTTGGGTACCTTCGACCTCGTTTTCTTCTGTATTTTCGTACCTTTGCTTGAACAGGGGCAATTTAAGGTATTTCTTTATTTCTCCCGAATCAAATCATCACCTCATTGCAATCAAAGCATCCTCGTGCACCCTCTCACGCGTGAAGAGGTAATTCATTTGCTTATCAAGCGTTTGATTTACTGATTGATGCATGGGCGCCTTTATAGAGAAAGTGAGTACAGAGTATCACTAGTGCATGACACGCCTGACAGTGATCTCCTAGAGACCATGAACTCCGGAGTGCGTGGATTGGCCCTCCGTTCTCTCTCGATCTGTCTGTTCTCCCGGTGCAGACTGAAGAGCTACCCGTACAATACCCGAGTCTGAGTTAGTATCTTGCCACAGGGACATCATTGTGACCATACTGATCGAGCCCACAGAGCTCGGTTACTCTGCAACAGAACCCGAGTATACCCCTGACCAACGCCGCCGCATTGGTGCCAACGTCGAGCGCATCCTGAAGGGCGAGAAGGAAGCTGCCAGGGCTCCCATGAATTAACAATTTGGGCAGGGCCTTCCGAATAATAGTAAACGACTTGCGGTGATTGTTTTATGCATGTTTAGCTACAATATTCATATGTTCTGGTGTAACAGCGCGCAGACGAATGAAAGTAAGTTGGGTGACTATCTAAAGATAGAGGTGCGTCGTGATAAAATGTCTGTCTGGTTGATTGCCTGCATCCCGTTAATGAACAAAGCGAGCGCTCCATCCTGCTTCCCAGGTGTATTGAGCATGACGTGCGCAATGTCATCCTATTTCCTCTGCTGTAGTGGAACGATCCCCTTCCGATTGAAAGTCCATATTCTAAATCGCAGACTGACCTGGGGATCAGAGCATAATACCTTTGTTTGCTTGCTCTTTGGAGCGTACTGTGAACCAGGTCAGTCACTTTCATAACAATGTGAGTGGAGCGACAGACCAGATATAGTTCGCCGGCGCCGCCTTGCCTCCACATTAGTCGTGTGCTAAAGCAGTCTTCGGCAGCAGCGCCCCCAGAACAGCCTGTGTGACCCCCGTACAGGCCAGGCAGTTTTCCGCCCTTCACCCAGTCGAAATCCGCGGGAAAGAAGACGCTATATTCCATCGTGACATTCTGGGCATCGCTCAGGTTCAACTGTGTTGGGTTAAACTCCGCTCCACCTGGGAACTTACTGGAAGGGTTCACAGAGTATGCTGGGTAGACAAGCTGTAAGGCGGCGGTAAAGTCTGTAATGTCCTGCGAGTTCATTACGTCCTGCGAGTCATTTATATCCTGGGCATACACAGATCCTCCTGGGACAATGGCGAGTGCAGAGAAACTGTCGATGATGGCGACGTTCTGCTTGCCACTTGGGAAGTGAGTGACGTTAAACGCAGATAAGTCGGTCATGTCTGGAGGAGCTGCCCATGCTATGCGACTGCCCCATGGCGTACTAATGGTGGTGGCAGTGGTGGTTGCGGTCACAGTCTCGATGACGGTAGTCGTAGACGTCGGAGTGATTGCAATCGTAGTTGTCACGACGTCAGTGACTACGATTGTGGTGACCGACGTGATGGCAGCCTGTGAAGGGAACAGCGACTGGGCCAACATATGTAGGTTGCTTCGACAGACATGGATGTTGACGCGGGACTGTGGAAAGATTGGCTAACAGAGGGAGAAATAACCGCAGAGTCAGTCAAGACCATCCTGCACAAAATACCGCTGTTTCTAGATATCTTTGCGTTAACTTGCACAGAACAGACTTGCGCAGACGAGATTTGGATTGAATCTTGCAGTCAAGAACAAAATCGGTGAGTTCATGAGCAGATGAAATTCAATTAGAAATGATACAGTATAGGACCACGGGCGTTTCTTGCAATCCCGCTGATCATGGAAGTCGGGGACTATGTGGACATAGGTTGATCACCGCGGCCGGTTACCAGTCTACAAGCCTAAGGCGCTGTAATAGCTGTTCGGGTGCGAACCAGCTGAACCAAATAAAATCCTCGTAACGGGGAAGTATATTACCTTAATGGAATTGGAGCGGTAGAAGGAGGAAAAAGAACACACGGAGATGATAAGCGTCTGGATCGGCTGTGCGTGGAGTAAAACCACACCATTACCTAAACTGGTAGTTGCAGCAGCGGAAGGTACTTTGGCTATGTCCCAAACATAAATTAAATGTATCTACACCATACAAACATTCGATACCATGTATGCAAAGGGACGGAGTGTGTGTTCTCGCGATATAAAAACATGGCCACCCAAATCGGTAGGGTTTCTACCGGGAGAGTTGACGACATCAGATGTAACACAAGCTGGTGAGGGTAGCGGTAGTTGTCTAAAATCTCCTCCGATGTCCCAAATGCACCTCATGTACGTGCCGCCACATGCAGCTGCGCAGCATGACACGGATTGAGTGATCACCCCGCCTGTGATAGTCGCAATCTTGCCAGCGGCATTGGATCCATGCATCTCGGCACTCAGGACGATGGCTGAGCCTCCAATGCTGCTTGTACTCCTCCAATGTTGTTTCATGCCCACAGCGTCTGCCGTTGCATAGCCACCGGCAGACGACTAGGGGAGATGGGGGACGGTTGGAAATAGAAATAAAAGATGGCTCTTGTGGATGACTCGGAGGGGGCTGCGAGATGACAAGATCCTGCCACTGAGATGAGCTACTATACGACGAGGGATTATGTGTGAACATTTCAGGTTCTGGGTTATCTGGGTCAGGCACGGCGTATTGCGACTCGGAGGAAAGGGGAAAATAAGACATGTGGTAATTGTCGGGCACGGTGCATTGCGACTCTGAGATAAGGGGAAAATACGATGTGTGATTGTTGGGCACGGTGTATCGTGACTCGGATGAAACGGGCAAATAAGATGTGTGATCATTGTCGGGCACGGCATCTTGCGACTCGGAGGAAATGGGAAAATAAAATGTGTGGTCATCCAAATTGTGTCTGCGGACGAGATTCATTACGAGCAAATAGAAGACGATGAATGGCATACATTTGGAATTCATTGCCTCCCGTCGCCAGAGAACCAGATCTCAAGCTGGCGTCTCCTAGATCGTCGAGGGCTGGCAGATTATACGGGGAGTCATGGTACAAGATAGGAGTCCTGCTCCATGGATTGTCTGAGATAGCACTACTCGCAGTATCAGATGCAGTATAAAGCAGAGGACCATACTAACTTGGGGCTTGATATGACGGGGACGGCAGAAGGCATAGCCGAGGCAGTCCCGACGTGTTGTGGGGACATAGGCGGCGCATGGCCAATCGAATTCAACCTGCACGAGAGTGATTACGAGAAAAATATATGATGACGAAGGGTATACGATTGTAGTGTGCATGCGATCCCAGTCTGTTGGTTTGAAGCGGACATATCGGAAAAGGTTAGTTAGACAGGCCCAGGATGGTAGGTCTGATGAACAGATATGTAGAGGAGAAAATACATATAGTTGGAGAAAAACATGGAGGTCCTTATATGTCTGTGCGTCACCCCGACGTGGGGAAGATGGCAGCCTAGGAGGGATGAGGCATGGCACACCATGGCTATGTTATCGTTATTATCTGAAAAGAAATCGGTGGTTTGAATGGCCCTAGTCAATATATTGATCAAACCATACCATTAAACGTTTCTGCCTCGTGATGCATTAAGATTTCGTGAGGACTCACAAGGGTCGTGAACACAAGGGACCGTCGTGACGGCATTGAAGCTTTCGCGGGGACTTACAAGCGTCGTGACCACAAGTGTCGTGACGGCATTAAAGCTTTCATGGGGACTCACAACTTGGCGCCGTGACGGCATTAAACCTTTCGTGGGGACTTACAAGCGTTCGTGACGCATTAAAGATTTCGTGGGGACAACCAGCCGACCAGGTCACCAGAAGGGCCCAAGACTAAAACAGTAGATACTACTCACACAGCTACCGTCCTTCGGGGTCGGTGATAGGGACTACTTCTTTCTACTTCTTTCTGAGAACTTGACGAAGCCGTGTCTAATTTGTTCCATATAATGGCGGACGTACGTATGATAGGTGAGGTTGTGTGGGCCGATGATGACGTTACAAGTTAGACCAGTGTACTAGTAGTTCGATGAGAGATTTCAGGGTTCGTACCATTGCAGCATGGATGGTGCACCGGTGAGGAGCAGGTTCTGGTGTTTTTTTCTCTCGCTCATCTATATCTTCGAGTTGAATCTGTGGTGCACAGTTTCCCTCACCGACAATATATGAGTTGAATTGGCTTGCTGATTGCGGGGGAGGTGGACTCCGGTACCGGTCGGATAGACCCCTAATTGGGCTTGGTTATGTGATCCAACGGCTGGAACTTGGCCACCAGCGCCCCGTTTCATGGTTTGCGCGGCGTCTCTTTCGAGTCTTCGAACTTCGCTTGCCAGTGAAGTTTCCTTTTCTGCATCAGAAGGTGGGAAAAGAGGCTCTGCCGCGTCCCCGGCTTCATTCCTTTCTTCTTCTGATACCCCAGTACCTTCCTATCGAATTCTCCTGTATCTGTTCTGCCCTGAGGACTGTCAGATCCCGATATCCTTCAGGTCGCCTCGTAGGTTTATTTTCTTGCATTTTTTAATACCTGAATAATATTCCCCTGCTCCTTTCTCCCTTAGATATTCTGCCTGTCCTGTTTCCAACCCATTTCTCCCGTCAGGACCCAGCCACCAATCTCATCCCAGCTCCCACCAAGCTCTCAGCCTCTTGCATCATCTTCATGACAGGTAGTCACCCCAAAGTCGCCGTCAGGGCACAAACGAGTTTTGAAGAATAAGTCTGTTTCTCCCATCTTCTGCTCGTTATCGCCAACACCAAATGATTACACCCCTCCGAAGAAACAACATCTCCCGAAAGTGGTGGAAGGGTTTTTTGGAACCGTGCTTACTGATCGGCTGGGTCGTGCGCGACCAGGTGCTCGTTGTGAAAGTGAGGGGAAACAGACGAAGGCCTGGCCTCCTGTTCGGGACAAAAAGGGTAAAGAGAAATTGATAGTTCCAGAACCGACTGCATTAGCTTCTTCAGCAGCCGAGGAACGTCATCCCGTCAACGGCTTCGAGTCTCAGACACTGCGACCGGCTGTAGTGCCTCCGAAGCGCGAGCCAGAATCTCAGCGACCTCCGGCTCCTCTTCCACCAGATCGTCTGGAACCTGAACACCACCCCTTCAGTCAAATCCCACTTCTTCCCCCTCCTCCTCATCCTCCACGTAATCGCATCGCAATGATGCAGATGCAGCTGAGTCTCCTCTGAAGCATCGCTCGACAAATGGAGTGGGCCACATCATTAAGAGTTTGTGGGACAGAAAACGAGACAACGATACAGGCCCAGCACCATCTATGGTCCAACCTGCGTCCAAGCCTTCAAAACTAACTACCGCTGCCGTACCTTCAGGTCTCGCATCCTCATATTGAATTACCGCATGGACAGCCGGTTGTTGTACCTTCTTCCCAACCAACGAGCAAGGAAAATGTACTATTATCAAGCGCACCGTCGTTAGCTCAAATTTCCACTGGATCTGCTTCGAGTACAATAACTACCGCCCGGCAATTGCGGGTTCCATCAAAGGAAGAGTACGCCCCCACTGCAGATGCTAACTCAATTGTTCCACAACAAGAAAATATTTCTGCTCCAGCCCCTCGCAGATCAACCATGCAACCCCTTTTCACACCAAATTCACCGTTCCTAACTTTTAATACAGACAAGGGCAAAGGGAAAGAGAAGCAGCGTGATGTCGAGCCTTCGGTTACACATGGCCAACGCCTGCTCAATCGTACTCAAAAGCGACACCGGAGAAAGACAGTTGGTGGTTATGACCTGCCACGCGTGGTCCTTCGCACTCTATCTGCGCAGACGAGATTTGGATTGAATCTTGCAGTCCAGAACAAAACCGGTGAGTTCATGAGCAGACAAAGTTCAGATTGAAATGATACAGTATAGGATCACGGGCGTTTCTCGCCGATCATGGGAGTCGGGGACATAGATGGATCACTGCGGCCGGTTACCAGTCTACAAGCCTAACTTAAGGCGCTGTTCGGGTGCGAACCAGCTGAACCTTTGTTTTGAAAAAAAAAAACCTCGTAACGGAGAAGTATTACATTAATGGAATTGGAGCGGTAGAAGGAGGAAAAAGAACGCACGGAGATGCGTACGATAAGCGTCTGGATTGGCTGTGCGTGGAGTAAAGCCAACACGATTCCACGAAGCACACCATTACTGCGTGATGGGCGCCAGTGGGAGCAGCACCAGCGGCTACCTTGCACCAATAAAATAATGTGTGAGGGAATTCCTAAGTAGTTCCTCAGGATCATCTGAGTCATGCGTCCTTTACAGCAACGATTTATTTTGTATCCAATTGCCTATGTCTCAAACATAAATTAATTGCATCTACACCATGTCAGTATTCGATGCCATGTATGCAAAGGGACGGAGTGTGTGTTCTCGCAATATATAAAAATATGGTCACCCTAAGTTTCCACCGGGAGAGATGACGACATCAGATGTAACACAGACTGGTGAGGGTAGCGGTAGTTGTGTAAGTGCTCCTCCGGTGCCCCAAATGCACCTCGTGTATGTGCCGCCACATGCAACCGCGCAGCATGACACGGATTGAGGGATCACCTCGCTTGTGATAGTCACAATCTTGCCAGCGGCATTGGATCAACGCATCTCGGCACTCAGGAAAATGGTTGAGTTTCCAATGCTGCTTGTACTCCCCCAAGGTTGTTTCGTGCCCGCAGCGTCTGCCGTTATATAGCCACCGGCAGATGACTGGGGGAGCTGAGGGTCGGTTGGGAATAGGGATCAAATATGGCTCTTGCGGATGGCTCAGAGGGGGCTGCGAGATGACAAGATCCTGCCACTGAGATAAACTGCTATACGATGAGGGACTATATGTTAATTCTGGGTCAGGTGCGGTGTATCGCGGCTCAGAGGAAAGGGGAAAACACGATGTGTGGTCATCCAAATTATGTCTGCACACGAGGGTCATTACGAGCAAAGAAATGGCGATGAAGGGCATACGTTTGGAACGCGTTGCCTTCCGTCGCCAGAGAATTGGATCTCAAGCTGACGTCTCCTAGATCGTCGAGGGCCGGTGGATTACACGGGGAGTCGTAGTACAAGACAGGAGTCCTGCTCCATGGATTGTCTGAGATAGCACTACTCGCAGTGTTAGATGCAGTATAAAGCAGGGACCATACTAACTTGGGGCTTGATATGACAGGGGCGGCGGAAGGCGAAACCGAGGCAGTCCCAACGTGTTGGGGGTACATAGGTGGCACGTGGACAATCGAATTCACCCTACACGAGGGTCATTACGAGAAAAATATATGGCGACGAAGGGCATACGGTTGTAGTGCGCATGCGATCCCAGTGCGTCCTGGGTTGTACTGGGTATTGCAACAATGCACGGGGCCGTGAACGGGACATGTAGTTGAGGTCTGTTGGTTTGAAGGAGACATTTTCAGAAAGGTTGGTTGGACAGGCCCAGGGGGATGGTAGGTCAGGTGAACGGTCGGGGAGATGGTGGAGGAGAAAATATTTATAGTCGGAGAAAGAATATGTTAGTCTTTATATGTATGTGCGTCGCATGGAGGGGTGGAACACCTAGGAGGATGAGGCATGTAACGCCATGGCTATGCTCTTGTGATTATCTGGAAAGAAATCGATGGTTTGAATGGTAGCTGGTCAACGTATTGATTAAACCATACCATTAAATGTCACTGCCCTCTAAGTCGAGGTTTGGTGGATTTAAAATTAGCCCCGTAGCCGGAGAGGTCACCAGGCCTAGGTAGCATATACCCGCCCTGACAAGTTGGGAGGGCAATTCATGTACTTGGCACCACTTGAACGTTTGAACGGTCGTACGGGGTCATTAAGGTTTTGCGTCGCTCGTAGCTACACAAGTGCAAACATCTACTTACTATAAGCAGTAACCCAGCGAACTTCACCCCGGGACTCAGTTGCCTTTCTTAGAACTTGGCGAGTTCGGCCGTGGTCACGACGTATGATGATAGGTCGGATTGAGTGGAAATAAGCAAGGTCGATTACGGTGAAATGAAGCCACAGAAGCCACAGAAGGCTACAGACACGTGCAGCCTGAGGAACAATTGATGAAGGCTTTACTAATTTCATTCAGACGCCGGATGATCTCAGGCTAGAGATTCGTCTCGCCGTTCGAGAATGCCGATGATGCTGAACTTAAAATCAAATATGATGCCTCCCCGTTGAAAAGGGTCAATGAAATTTGAATGAAGGCTCAGAAGCTGAGGTATTACAGCCCCCAAAGACAGCACGTCTTGCCTTGCGGCTAACACGTAACAATCCGTGCGCCGCGCACCCAGAGTCTGAACTTGAAAATGCACGGACTCGATGTTATACCAGAGCACGTACGCACAGGTAAGTAGCCACATGTCGAAAAGTTCCTCTCTCTCATCAACGTGTAGCGTAAATGACCAAGGGTCGCCTACTCCGGATTGTCATGTTGATCCTCGGAGCCGACCCGTCAGAGACTCAGAGCTCCGGCTCATGAGTATGAAGCGGAATGATAATCGAGGATTCAGCGGACCTTGAGCTTACATCTTACTGGAGGAGGGTATGGTACTTCGGTAATCGCCAAGGACCTTCCCTGCCCTGCCCTGCTGGGAATGCCGGGCAAAAGAACGGAGGTCCACCAAATCTTAGTTCCGGGAAGCGTTAGTTTCCCCTAGCCAGACCAATATAATAATAGAAGGAAGAACTGGGGGGAAAAGATTATGGACCTGGTGAGAATGAGAATATCGCACGAACCTTAGATTCCAAACAGGTTTGGAGATGGCGCCTCGCCTTGCGGCTACGTAACAATCCGTGCAGCACGCAAGTAAGTACCTCTGGAAATGCACCGGCGTTTTAGATAAGATAACAGTCGTCACAGGGAACGGTGTCGCATTTTCTCGTGTAACCACATGAAGGAACTTTGGGAATTCATATCTTGGTGTTGAAGACAACAAGGTTGGAGAGATCCTTGCATGCGGTGATGGGGCATGGAGCACGTTGGTAGGAGCCTTCTTCTGTACTTCCCACGGCTACAATATCAATCTCAGCGACCTCCAGCTCCTCCTTTCATCAGATCGTCTAGAACCTTAACGCCACCCCTTTAGTCAAATCTGCTATTGGCATATCAAGCAAGGCATCCCTGCAAAGAACGAATGAGTTATCTCATCTTCATTGAAGCACGCGTCTAAAACGGAAGACGGAAGACGGTATTGAGCAAGGAAAAATGACGTGTATCATTTGGGGGCCACTACTGGACAAAATTAAATTGTGACCTGATTGTGTGTAAGAATGATGAATCACAGTGAATAACGGTGTATGACTCTAACCTAGGCGCAGTCAACAACTTACAAAGAAAACCAAATGCAGGAACCTTAACGCAAGACCACGGTCATGTCCAAGGACAAGTTAAACACGTTTTTACGTATTGTGATCTTAGTTTTGGAAGGTACCACTCTGTTTTTGGTTTGATCAGACTTCTTTTGCTTTTGTCTTCCGCTTTGATTACGCACTCGACTTTGCACGTTAATGGACGCTAACGCTGGCGCTGATCACTGGCACCCGCCGCAAATACATGCGATACCAATCCAAACTATTCGCGCCGCTTACACCGAAATTGGCCAACGGGTCAATATTGCTCTTCGCTCACAAGTCGGTGATGCCGCTTGCCTGGGGGCGCAGCGAAATGAGTGTTTGAGGTTACTGACACTCGTCGGACACTGGACAGGCGAGTCATTATATGTAATACTTATGCATCTTCTGACATATATGTACATATACATGACGATCCATGAATTTGACATGTCGACGTTGGAGACTGTCGGAGATTCTTTCGAAGGGCAGACCAGGAAATCACCAACCTAGCACTCTCATTTGATTGTGCCCTTCTCGCCAGCTGTGCTTCCTACGACACCTTCAAGCTCTGGTCCTTCGAGTCTCGCCAGCTACTCGCTTCGTTCGACGTCCACAATCCCTTCACCCTCATCCTCTCACCTGATTCACGCCAACTGGCTTATGCCAGCCTTCATGAGCCCAATATATGTATATGTAACATTCCACCCAACATCCTTGCTAGCGTCGGGCTTGCCAAAGAAGCGCAGCCTAGTGTTCGTATTCACCCGCATAGATTCATTTAGTTATGTGCTAAAATCTCTTACAGACCAGCAAACCTGAATGTCAACGCCTCGCTGATGAGGTACTCAATGTACGTGGTCCTGCTCTTTTGCTCCTCTACACCACACCGTCCCTTATTACAGTCCGATGCAACACTTCACCGTAAACCAGTGATATTGCCTAGGCCTGTTATATTTCCCATCCCCTGCCCGCCAAGCCCTCCACCTACAAGGAATATACGTTTCCCCCACTTTCTATGCAAACTGCTTCCTGTCTCTTCTCGCCCGGATGCAGTTCTACTCACCATCAGACTTTAGCACAAGCGCTTGCTGTGACGCAAAGTTCTTGTTTTGATTCTTTTTCTGTCGGTGTAGGTCATCGTGAATTATAGGTTCCTTCGTATTAACTCGAGCATGGTGTATTGCATGTACCGCAGTATATTTAACTTTGCGAATGGCACCTAAGATGAGGTAGTGTAAACGAAGAATACAGGATGGGGTGTTTGCCACAGCAGTTGTGAGGTTTACGACAAAAGAGAATGATCAGATTTCCGCCGCGCTCAATAGTATCATCTTCTAGCTGTATTATTAGACTTGCTGTGAAGGTAGGTTTTAGTCCGGGCCGATAAGGAGCAATTAAAAGAAGGACACACTGTATAACACAGCCATGAAGACGGGGAGATATAAGAACTACACACACCATCAGGCGATCACTCTTCGTCCTTGCTTGTATCCTGGTAATGTGAATACCCCATCTGAGCACCCTGCGCTGATGAACTGACGATTGGCTCGACCAGGGAAAGTGCATCGGCTCTCGGGACCTGAAAAGCACTTGGCAATGTAAGGCAAGGGGACGAGACACGCAATGGTTATCACATACGACAGGTATCAGAGTGGTACTTATAAGATCAACAAGAATCATTCCAGAAATCCGCTTACATGCTCTCCGGTTTTGATCTGGATTGGTGCGCATGGTTCGTGTGAGTGGAGGTCAGGAGAAGGAGGGTCGTAACCTTCATAACATATCCAGTCATCGTTGTGGCTGTGAGAACCAGCTGCAATGTTGCGCTACAGATCCACTAATATGAGACATCACAAACGGTGAGAAAAATCAAGCTAGCGTACTAGTACCTTGTCACCTCGACAGTCTACTGAGCAATCTTTCCGATAACATCTTGCATCGATTCAACATCAGAAAGACTGTCGGATTATGAAGTCGTGTATTTCATCTAATTTCTTGGGCGGGCGAACCGATTTTGTTGCGCTCCGCTTGAGCAAGAATTATCTACATGGAACCATAACGTCTGAGCGGGAGGTAGAACTCCGGAAAAAACAGAACGCACCTTGGATGCAGTAGAAAGTATGTTCAGCGCCATCTTTGCGTATGGACATATCTATGCCTTGATTAGTTTGCTACCACATACTAAGAAGAATGGCCCAAACATTCGCAATTTTCTCAATAACAGTGTCGAAAATTATGAGGGGTTGAAGGTATCTGTCCTGGAAGTCATCTGGGGCATTGTTGGCAGCGGATGTCGCAGATATCGCAGGTCCCCTAAGTAGATTCATGTATTCTGCAACTCATGGTCATCCTGAAGTTCAGCATCGACAGATTCGACACAGAGGGTTCCTCCACGCCAGGATGGGTGACGAGAACCTGAGCGACCACCATAATTGAGAGACGACACGTAGATAATTTGATGCAAGTACCTTCGAAGCATGTTCTCTGGCTGGACCTTGTTATATCTGGAGGACGCAAGGTTGATAGTCAACTTGGATCAGCGCCATACTGTTCTATTCTCACTTTGCATTTTCTGCAGTGGCTGGACCAGCACGAAAAAATTTCATCACTGGGAGATTTTGCACCCGTCGCACTCAATTAGCAAGGGGGGAGGATCATCGTCCACGACTGACTCATCACTTATCATGGTACCGCCAAGCTAAATAACCAGCAAATGAAGATACGCCCTACGTTCTGTAAAAATACACTTTGCAATATGAACAAGGCGTAGTTAGCAAAGGAAGATCGTTCATCCGGGACGGGCTCATCATAGTACCGTTTGAAAAGTCAGTCTAAAAGCAAAAAAAAAACCGACCGCTTCCGTGCTCTGCAGTATTGATCTGCCCTGCTGCAGGTGGTCGTTGTGAATCGGGATTCGGTGAAGGAGGAGAAACATAGTCTTCGTCATGAATCCATTCATTGTATTTGGCGGGAGCATCGGCTGAAACATTCCGCTGTAAACGGATGCGTGAGATCCAGCAAACAGGAGGGACCTCGACAATAGCCGGTGATGCCCGACCTGTCCGAATAGGCCACCAGGATTGGGTAGTGGGCGGTACTTGTGGGGGCCGGGACTAGAAAATGAAATATAAGTCGAATATGTGAATATGGCAATCCCTACTTACGTCCTCATGGAGATTTATATGTGAATGAGGTAGGGGCGCTGTAGCGGGGAACTGCAAGCGGACCGTCGGGTCAATTGTACATGAAGCAAACAGATAAAGGAAACGTACGTCCAGGGAATTACGACGCCCATCCGTTTTTTGTAAAGAGGAAGACCGTCTCGAGATGACGAGCAATGCTATCAGTGCGGACTAGTAGATCTTGAGAGAACACGGTGAGTATCTTCTGAATGCCCAAGTTGAACGAATCTGCACGACTGGCAACATAGTGTCCCTTAGAGATGTCGACAATTTGACGACCGACGCTCACTCTTTGAAACTATCCAGCTGACATAAATGACCTGCCTGCAGTTTCAATGCCATGAAATTGTATACTAGCATGATACGTATTACAAATATGAGCATTTGACTAGCGGCATGAGTATTTAACGCTTCACCTGAACAATAAGATCGCACGACGTACCTCGAACCCATGGACTTGGACTGGGCGAGTACCGCCCACGTAGCATTTCTTCATAATTAACACGGCGTACAGAGTATACCATGCCCTTTTCACAGCACTCTACAAGACCTCTAAACTTAAGTGTCAGCCAGTTTTTTTGTGCATTTACGTTTAAAAGCCGCGATCGTCGACTGTTCGTGCGCAATTTTGCATCCAAATCTCGCATATCCTTGCATGAAATGGTCCATGAACGCCTTAGTCTGATTCATCCGGGTGAGCTTTTTCTTGATGCTCTCTACGAACGCTGCAGTACGCCACCGGCACCGTTGAAGGTCATGAAGGGATTCTTCACGCGTACGTAAGGCCTTCATATTGTCTCGAACGACGTTTTGAATAGAGCTGTGGCGGTTGAGCGCCCCTGAAAAGCGAGACAAGGTCAAGACTTGCGGAGAGGAGATGACACAATGGTAACTGAAAAGAGGACCCACAAGGACTTGGCAAGCGCTCAATTCATGGCTGGAGCCCTGGAAGATCTGAATAGATGACATTCAGTGCGGGCTCGTAAAACAATCAACATGTCCTTGCGAGAATTGTCAATGACCTATAGCCAGGTGCAGACACGGGTACATGAGTGGGTTCAGGAAGTGGAATTCGAGGCTGTCTTCACAGAAAACATGGATTCTGCTGAGTGGTCAACATTGCTCCGGTTCATCTCATAGTATACTAGCTAGCCTGAATGTCAGCTGCATAGATAAAAACACATAAGAGAACTCACTCACGTTGATCAATGGTGTAATGCCAGTCGCTGCCAAGCAAAGTCAAGAAGGTGAGCTTGTGAATAAGCTAAAACGGGACTTCGTAGTCAAAAGTAAAGATGAATTTGTTTGTTGCGCTTTGGTCTTGACTTAGTCTACCACATTGCCACTTCAGGATAAGACCTCGTTCACGGGGATTCATAGTGATTGATGTAAAGTTGAATCCTTAGCCAAAACCATAATACATTTTCAAAGTTGTATGTTTTTGTCCAATACGGTCCCCCATAGTATCACACTTCGTGCTCATCTGAAAAGAAACCGATGGTTCAAATGGAATCTGACTAACAGATCAATATTAATGCATGCGTTCGAAATCAACTATACCATTAAATGACACCGTCCTCAAGGCATCAGTTGTTTCTATTTTATAAGACTGCCTTACATAATGGTAGACCGCCTCACTTGTGCTGCGGAGTTGATCAACTCCAATCGAAACAGACCTGTTGGAAAATCCTTGGCGTTGGGGGCAACCTCGCCACTTCGCTCAGCATTCAATATTAATCTCCGTCCGTATCACACATAAGTCCCAGTGAAAATAGGACCTACTGGGATGTACCACAAACAACCAAAATACTATTTCTATTTTTGTCGTAGACCCAAATATACCGAGATCTTAGTTTCAGTACACGTTACATTAGCTTACACGCAACCTTGCACTTTCCAACACATTGAATGTCCAAACCACTGCAATACAATATGAGATCTTCGCACTTTTCATGTCCTTGCGAGCTTGCGAGTTTGATGTCCTTGCAATTCTCTCCCTCGCGTGTGCAATCAGCCAATGCCAGATCAAACTACCTGGTGGTGCATATGTAGCAAGTACTGCGCCAGCACAAAAACCGCTCTCCCTTCGCGGCCTACATGGTACCGACACCTTCGCGAAGCTGCCAGTGACACTGAGAGGATAGCCATTCGAGCTGCCAATGCAGGACTCTCTGATAATTTTCAGGTTACTGTATCTACTAGTGGGCAGTATGATATGCCTGGCACTTCCAAACGGCCTAGTAATGAGCTAGACAGTGCTGAACATGCTTCGCCATCAAAACGCCAGCATACTCAGGTATGTAAATACTAATTTTTTCCTTCATTGACTTAGTAAAATCTATTGTCACTATCTGGTGGTAGACATATGAGCATCCCAGCTCTCCCCTGCACGATCCCCCACCTCACGACAATCCCCTACCTCAAGACAATCCCCTGCACGATCCCCCACCTCACAACAATCCCCTACCTCAAGACAATCCCCTACCCTTACCTCAAGACAATCCCCTACCTCACGACGATCCCCGACCTCACAACAATCCCCTACCTCAAGACAATCCCCTACCTCAAGACAATCCCCTACCCCTACCTCAAGACAATCCCCTACCTCAAGACAATCCCCTACCTCACAACAATCCCCCGCCGCAGGAGGCTCCACCTCAGGAGGCCCCGCCGCCGCGACAAGAGCCTCCACCTCATGGGGACCAACCACAGGAACACCCCGAACGATCCCCTCTTGCGGACCTTGACTTAGATGCACTTGCATGTCAATGGCCTTCAATCAGCCGTTATCGCAGACTTTCTAGGTCGACCCTCCCCCAAGTTTCGCCGCTGGGCTCGCCTTCGCTTGCCTAATGGACAGATTGCCAGGTCTGCATGGACAGAGACCCAGAAGTCACCCGAAGATGTTCGCATGGCTCGAAACATCAAAGTTTGATTTTTTTCTTCTCATTTGTATGATTTTGACCGCAATAAATGTCAGGTACTCCTACACGGCCAAGAGCGTTTTGCAGAAGTACTATACTTTGCGCAACTCGCCATGGAAAACGACGATCACAACTCCGACAACGAGGAAGATGAAAATAACTGGCACTTTGTGAATGTCGCCCTGATCACGCTATACTCACTTCCCCAACCAGAATTGTTGGCTCTATCCTATGGCGCTCTCATTTCCTGCATTCACGAAGGTGAAGAAAGTCTTCGTGTTATAGATGTCAACACCATTCAGTCAGTTGTTGGTATGATACCTCACAAGCCCACCCTTCCAAACGGACAAGTAGAAGAGCGGTTCTTCCTTGTGGAGAAGACAGGTTTAGACATTGCACGCTGCGGATTACAAGACGACAACGGTGACATTGATTGATGTAAGTCCCGTACTAGTATGTTCATCCTCCCGCTCATCCTCCCGTCATCTCACCATCTTCATTCTCATCTTAGTATGCTCCCATTCATATGTTTTCAAAGGACTTAGAACGAAATCTTCCCATTCGGAAGTTTCCAGCGGAGACTGAAATACTCGAGCATCTGGTGGAAGGTCTACTCACTACTGCTCACGATGACCACCACAATGACTGAGTATAATTTCCCCCCCCCTACGCTCATTCCTCCCTTCTAATGCTTATGATAATACTTATACTGCGTCCACATCACCTCTTCTTAATGATCATTGTTCTCTGCCACTGGTACCCGATCCAAATAATTTCCATCGTCATTCTCAGGAGAGTCGTGATTCTCACTCCAACTGGTCTCAAGGTGTCTTATTGTCAAAGGTATGTGTATATGATGGAATTAGTGCTCAATTGACATGAAATATGACGCATATATGCAGCAAATGCAAGCCTTGCAGGAAACTATTGTATCACTTCGTGCAGAGAATGCAGTTCTGCTGGCCTCTCGAGATTCATACCAGTGAGTTTGGTTATCATCGCCGTGAATTACTCAAATATGTACAATTTTCAGAGATGCATATGACAAACTTGTAGCCTCACTTCGGCTGATTCAAGTCGGAACTCCATCAGAGCCTGGCACCACTACCGAGCATCCTGTCATTCTGCAGCCTATGACATTAACGCTCCCTCCTCAGCTCAATAAATCGGACTACCCCAATGTCAGGTTTTGGACGCACAAGAGCTTCAAGGTCTACGACAAGAGTGCGAATGCGCAGTCTACAGACCGCGGTGCATTTCCATTCCTCGAAGATAAGGACGGTCATCCACTATCAGAAGATCATGTTGCTGCCATTGGGCAGGCAATGCGGGCAATCTGGCATGGCTTCAAGTCGCGTCACATTGCACCTGTCACTTGGGGGGGTGCGAGCTCTGCTGTTAAGAATGAGTTCATTGCAGAGATGGTGAAGGCACATCCCGAGGTGGGATTCTGCGAACACTATTGGAAGATTAACGCATTGGCTACAGCACGTTATTCGTCTTGGAAGCAGTCATACTTGACTGACTCTGAGGGGATTCAATCGGAGGCTAAATTGGACAATTTGTCGCGCAAGAAACGCAAGTCGTTGAAAGTGAAAATCTCCGATGACGACTGTGAACGTGCCATGAAGAGGCTCAGGGTTGGCGACTCCGACGACTCCGACGGCAGCATTATATTGTCGCCCACTATCAGTGGCAACTTGATAGACTACGAGACATCAACTTCATCCCCCCATGATACCACTGCATCCACGCCCTCTGAATATCCTGCAAGCACAAGCACATCGGACACAGACCCATCCACTACCACGAACACTTCCAGCTCCAACACTTCCATTAGCATGAACGTATCCACTACCACAAACACTTCCAGCTCCAACACTTCTATTAGCATGAACGTATCCAAGGACATTTCTATACTTACAAACGCATCCAACGATGGCATTCCCACAGTCGCAAACTCATCCAATAAAGCTACTCTCATATTCACGAACACATCCGACAATGACTCTCCTGCAGCATGCATGTCTACCGCACCGGGTACCGTTCCCGACTCTACCGTTCCCGACTCTACCATTCCCAATGCCATTCCCGATGCAAAGCGCACAGCGAGGATTATTATTAAGAATCCTCTGTATGCTTTTTTACTACTGGGTTTACGTGTCTGATGATTGTTTTGTATAGTGCAGCATTCATGAATAGTAACGCGACTCCGATGACGACTCTGGCAGTTTCTACTACGGCTGTCTCAGATCCTCCTACTACCATCCCCCCTGCCATACCTGCATCAAACTCGGGCTCCAGTGAGCCGAAGCCTGTGGCACCATCAGGACCCATGATTGCAAAGAAGATGCGGCCAGGTAACACGAAGAACGGCAGGTATGTCCTAGCTCTAGCGTTTATTCCGACTCGACTCGAACATTTCTAACCAGCTCGACAGGAACCTTTGTGCGCATCGGTGGTTGAAGCAAACAAATCCACCTGTACTTGACCGTGTTATGCATAATCATGGCTTATTAGACACGGGCCGTTATGCATGGTTACCTGTAGTCTTAGACATTATGCATAATCCCCTCGACTGTATGTATAGTAGTTCACATTATGCATAATCCCCTCGACTCTATGTATAGTAGTGTTCTCCGTAATGCATAATGCCCTCGGATCTTCTCTTTCCATGTTCCTGGCTGCATCCTTCTACGATCGCGATCTCGGAGACTTGCCAATCAAAGATTATATATAGTGCTACTAATACATCCTTCTAAAATTGGAGACTGATGCAATCACTGATTATATATAGCGCTACCCCACACATCGGAAAAAGAAGCCTTGCGAATAGATATGTTATCCTACTTGTATTCAGGGCACCGCTACTGCCGGGGGTAAGCTCGCCGCAGGAACTGCACGCCATTTTCTTAGGCAGTTGTCCCGCATCGTGATCCGAAGGGCCGCCTGGCGCTTCGCATATGCTTCAAGGCCTTCTAACTCTGCACCTTCCAACCCGATCCTCCGGCTTGCCTGATCCCTCCACCACGCTGCATGCCAGTCGAAGAACGTGCACACGCGCCGCATCTCCTCCTGGAGAAGTTCTACCTCTTCTATCCAACGATGTGTGCGCGCCCGAGATTTACACCACTCGACACGTAGCGCTGTGTGATAGCATTTTAGCTCGTATCAATCTAATAGACGATTTCTTACCATCAGCAAGAACGGTCTCTCCTTCCCTGTCTCCAGTAGTGACGCCGCGTGCCTTCCAAATCCATGATAGAGTTCGATTACCTTCGGATTGGCCTACATAGCCATCAGACATTCCCCGAACATGCTCAGGTTCTAGCTTGAGTAGTTCATCTCTCCAGCTTTGTTCGTGCAAAATGTCGCCAAGGATAACTAGCGCAGTCCAGGCCCGACGGTACCGCTCTGCATCTGTCTTGATGCTAAGCTCCACCTTAGCGAGAACTCCCGCTGCACGTGTATTGGCCCGTTGGCCACGCAATTGATTGGCTTTGAACTTGTATAGGTGGCTGCGCAGTCGGAGGTGTCGACGGAGGTCATCGAGAGCATCATATGCTTGTGCCTGTCGCAGCTCCCATTCATATCTGCACAGACGTTCCTCACAAAACTCGTTTGAAGCCCTTTTGAGCTGGGACGGCAACCACAGTTTGACCTCGTAGGGTTTTTCTTCCCGTGAGCTTATGGTACTAGCTGTATCGGATGCGCGAACACGGACGACCGTAGGAATGTATAATACCTGGACCTTGCACCATTGCTCGATTTTGCGTTGTAGCGCATTGCTCCGTTCTTGCAATTTTGTAAGCTGAAGGTCCGTTGAGTGAGGTCCCAAGGCAGCATACTCTCTTTCCAGCCGGCGTCTAAAAACAATTGGATAAAGATGCAAGGAACGAAAATATAAACTTACTGCTGGTCCTCTATTTCAATACCCGATGACACGAGAACGCTTGGCGATACCTCCATATGCAGTGAGTAGTTGAGGCCGTGTTCCAGGTCTTCTGCTTCCTTCTGCGAGAGACGCAGTCGTACCGCTGCGAGAGACATAGCTGCGAAAGAATGAGAAACATAAGATCAACATAAAAAAACTAACGCACTTGTAGTTGTAACCTCGAAGGGATTCGTCTGTGATCTATCGGCTTCCCAGCCTTCAATAGCCAGCTTCCACCGAGCGACTTCCTCTGGTCGTTCTGCAATTAATGTATCATTGAAATCATTGAAGTCGATGAGGTGCTGATCACGTTGAGGTATGGCTGCCACGAGCTTTCGGAATAGACTGATGTCTTGACGCCAAAATGTTAGTAAGAGATTCCGATCACATGATGTAGGTTCCACTCACGAAAATTGGTCACTTTCTTCCAGTTAAAATCTCCGAAGTGATCATCGAGGGTGTCGCGGCGTGAGCCAGGGCCCATCTCGCGAGTGCTTGTTGCTACAGGGTTGATGTTCGCCCACCCGCGTTCCGGTGCCTCCCCATCAGTGCGTCCCATCCCTTTGATAAGGTTGTGTGAGTACGTGACTTGGCAGAATGCGATGTGCGCGGGAAGATGGAACTTAGGAACGAGGAACACGAATTCCTTGGTACTGCGTTCAACATGCATTTGATGTGGGTATGTAGCCATACGATCCCATATATTCTTGCTCCATTGACACGCGATATCGTAGGACACGTTGAGCGTGACTACATCCTTCGAGTATTGCAGGGTAGAGAAAAATAAATAGTCCATATTAATATACCTATAGTACACGTTGAGTGGTGCAATGATTAGTAAAGCTCTCGCCTACCTCTCGCCCTTCTGGAGATCGCCAACGCCGCAAGGACGCTTCATGTTGTGGCGTGAACAATCGACAGTGCCAGCCCCCGTTGCTGCCAAACCGCGAGAGTTTTTAGTCTCGGCCAAGTTTACAGCGTTATGGCTCGCGCAACTACTTTTCTGTATGACAAGTGGGTGAGCGAGTATGATATGGCTAAGATAGATGGCCGCACCTCTTGCGGCTGCTTGCCAGTGTCATGAAGAAACTTCTTGAATGCCTTCTCTTCGACGAAGTATGCCCAGCCTTTGTTAAGACCAGGGTCAGTCTTGTCGGATGATACATTTTTGCGCGCCAGTCGAAAATTAGCATCAATCGCCAGAAATAACGAATATTTCCATCTAGATCATTCCGTGAGCGAACACGCCATGTGGACTAGACCAATACACGACATACCTTTCCTCAAACGGTGTATCTTCCCAGCCATTGGGAAGATTTTTGCCCGGTTGGGGGCAAGCAGGACATAGCACTGCGCATGCACCATGTTGTGTAGCCTCAACCCCACCAGGGTCATGGCCCCGTCCTGAACGTTTGAGTAGGGTGAGGTTTCGCCATTCCTTTACCATCCGTAAGAGCGCATTATAGCGATCCTGTGAGCGAGCCGTTGCAAGCTGTTATTAGGAATGAACGAGTCAATTCAAATTGAGAACTTACCTTTGGTGGGTTAACGCCTGTGTTGTTGGTCAAGCGTGCGAGCGTTTGCCAATACTCGAAAGTGGAGGCCTTTGATTCGAACGAAAGAATGTGGAAGTGGTGGAGTAGTCGAAATGTTGCGGTAGTCTTCGGATCCAGTGTAGTTGCTGGGAACCAACGCATGCGAAGGAGTTGCGTCGTACGAGATTGAGCTGTTTGACACTCGCAGAAGTGGAGTGGAATATTGTGCACTCCGTTGATGTCGAGAACCACGAAGTCGTTATGAACCAATGACGGGTTAGAACAATGTTCACCAGGAGGGTGTCCAAGTTGAACTTGCAGCCCAAGATCCCGCAGGTTAGTGTCTTCGAAATGTTGGCTGTTCCAGTACTGTGCAAGTCAATCAGCGCGAAGTAGTGAGCACTGCTGATTCCCACCTACCTCAATTCTGTGGGTTGGATTTTCTATATGCCTTTCTACCGTGCACGCCTTGCAATAGAGCTCAGTACCAAGACAATCCTCACATCGAAATTCAGGGGCATTCATGCAACCTGCAGAACCTCGACATGCTTCCTGAAGTAAGAAATCACCGCGACCCTCCAGACGGAGGAGTTCTAAAAGAAAATGATCCCGATCATCCATCCAAGTCAACAATGGGTTATCCTTCAAAACAACACGTCAGTAATTGTATCCAAGATAAATCATCTTCACTCACTCCTAAATGTCGATTCCGCTGTGAAACTTTCACTTCAAGTGATGTTTCAGCCAAGTGTTGATTGTAGACGTTGTCTTCGTTAGAGTCCAGAAGAGCCTCAAAATCAAAGGCAAAAGTATCTGAAGTATGTAAAGCAGATGGTGGTGGTGCCGTGTGAGAGCCTCTTGGAGCACCAAAGTACTCTGTCTGAGTCGAGACCTGTGCCGGTCCCTTCAAAGTGTAAGATTGATGTTTGTGAGTTGAGACTTGACTGTTTTCTGGATCCTCAGCCTGAGTAGTGTTTTGCATTCGCTGCTGAGATGCCTGATTTTTTGCATTGAGAACATACCAGTCACGCGTAAGCTTGTCGTGCTCGCGGCGTCTTTTTCCCATGAGGACTACAGCATTGAACGTTTGAACAATGAGGATACACAACATACCGCACAGTGATCACGTGATGTTCAACACTAGATGCAAAATACATAGACTACAGTAATCACTTGCCAATGCTAAGCGCTAATTGCCAATCAAGTGTCCCTTTGCGAAGAGCTTCAAAATATGAGTCTACACATAAGTCCATCTTCTGGATCATTTGCTCACATGCCTGGATGCGAAACTGTAAGATGCGAGTCACCGAACATACCCCCACTCGTAGTTGCTCGGTATAAGGACCCTCTAAGCTCCCAGCTGACGTGGATAAGCCATGTGCTTTCTCCAAGAGTTTGCATACCTCGCGAACGTCATCCTCATATTCTGGCTTCAGTGAATTCCATCCCTGACGGTCAGCAGCACAGACAGCATTCAATCCTTCAGACTCCAATCGTTGATACAGATCGGAACCTGGTTCATAACCAGAATTGAACCAGATATCGTCAAGCTGATTGAGTAGTTCGAGTGTCTCCTACAAACAGTGTGTATTAAAATTTGACAAATCAACCAAAAACGATTGACTCACATCTGAAGCTCCACCCCGGCGACGCCAGCGAGTGCGGGATTTGACACGTTCTTGCTGCCGATTCCTGTTGATTGTGAGTTCAGTAGTGGACGCGCAAAGAATGAACCACATTACTAGACTTGCCTGGCATAGTGTTTTTTCTTGGATTTTAAACGAGCTTGATGGGACTGCTCAGTTGTTTGTACTTGCGTTTCCGAGTCATGCAAGGCGTCAGTCAACTGGAATGTGTGAAAAGGCGTAGGTAAGCTTCCGCACTCGAGTTAGATTTCATGTAATGCCTCAGCCACCACTTCGGGACACATTAAATTGTAGCACATAAGTCTCATTGCAGCTGCAAATACAATAGTTTCAACAGTCTGGTTTATATCTTGTGGACAGGTAAAATGAGCTACTGTATCAGAAATCTCCCGATATCACTATGTTATAGACTTGCGACCCAATAGAACTGAACTTCAATGAAATCATATTGTACAAGTAAAAACCTCAGGAGCAAACAAAAGATCACGACTTTGGGACGGCTGTTAATCGATAATCTCCCCAAGCTTGACATTCACAATTCTCTCAATATATATATGTAAAACATGCGCTGGAAATCTATGTCTCAGTCCGAACATCGCACAACTACAACTACGTCACAAAAGTTGCTCCCTCTCTCCTGCCGCAGTTTCACTTTCTGTTGCAGATGCAATAGCGGTGGAATGTGTGGTGCCAGTGACTGTATAGTGAATATATTAATCAGTAAACTCCGGGGTAGCACTATGAAAACGTACCGGTATGTGTCCGCCTTGGAGAGGCCTGTTGCAATGCGGCTCGAAGTGATTGGTATACCACAAGCATAGCAATGGCGGCGGTGTGCCCGGAAAATGCATGCCTCGCATGCTCCATATTCAGTCAGTGGACTTGGCAGCTCCGCTGAATCATGTCCATCGTGTGCAGCAAATATGGCTATTGATCAGGAGTGTGATGAGCCGAGATTCAGATCAATTGAAATATTGAACATACCATTTTGGTCACTAATTAACGTCAATGCTCCTCCCAGCTCACGCAATGTGAACGCTGGGGGGTCGCCATCATCATATCCCTGGTCTGCAGCAGAAGGTCTAATGAGCCGTCAGATGAATGGTTGAAAATAAAATTTACGGCTTTGATCCCTAATCAACTTCAATGCTGCAGCCAGCTCATTTATGGTGAATGTTAATGGGGGTGGAAAACGGTAAGCCGTATTGTTGTTCCTTGGGCTCTGCATTCCAAATGAGGTGGGTAGAGTGTGAGTAAAAAAATAGCAGACGGCAGTAGTTACGAGGCGATTTCAACTCCGATCCAGCGAATACACTTGCTGATTGGTTGAAGATGTGTGGTCAGCATTAAATTTTCAGGCTTGGCTTGCGAGGACCGCACAAAACCTAAAATCACGCTGCTATTCAAAAAATGTACCTCACCAAGGCAAGCGGTGACAATTGTGTCTCATCGAGTGATCATTATTAATTCAGCTCAGATAGGATGGCAGGAACAGTCTGGACCACACCTGAACAAAAGGTGTTCCTTGAGACGTACTATAGTGGGTTTCTGTTAGCGCAGCTACAGGCCAAGGTTTCCCAATACTGGGATCCAATATACCTTGAATGGTTCAAAAGATGGCCTGAAGAGGATGTAGTGTTTAAAATACTCCTGCCAGTGATCCCCGTACAGACGAGGAAAAAAGTTCTGGGGCAGCACTTCAGAAGCGGAGACAGGTAAGCACTGCCCTCATGATGCCCTCATCGATGATGTACATACTGATATTCTCAAAACAGCAAATACGAACCTGGTTTAATTATAGGTCCCAACGAAGTGGCCGTTCCGCTGTGAACTCATGACTAGAGTAATCCAGAAAACGTTAACCAACAAAGCAAAGGAACTCGGGTTCATACCCCTGCTGGATCTTTTCGACCATTGCCTATAAGGAGGAAGTAAAAGAGCGGGTTCAAGACACCATTAAGTCCGGCGAGCTCGTTACTAAACAGGAAAAATTGACAGCTATTCGAAAACTTACACGCGAAGCATACGAAGCCGCACCGCCAGAAGTCCAAGCTTTGTGTGAGGAGAAGGTCCGAGAAGAGCACAAAGCAAAGTCACACTTAATGTGCAAAATGAAAATCTGCACCTACCAATAAACAGTATGCAATAAGTTTCGGCTTTTGCCCGTACACCAATTTCCCATTGCTTATACATTATTACCAGCCTCTCCAGGAGTGTACTGCTCCCATTGCGCAGTTCTTGCAAGTCATCAAGGACATGACAGGGTGGGAATGGACTGTTATTGGTGCTGGGCCTGACCCTCATCTTGGTGGCAAACTAAATGCGATGAGGTGCGTCTCATATTCGCTCGTTCATTTTCAGAATGCTCAAGACTTCTTAGTTACCATACAGGAGTGAATGGAGATGGACACAATTGGAAGCAAGCCACCCCAAAATTCATTGAGAAGCATCTCAATCCATACTTGGAATTTGTTGGAACACTGTTTCGTGAGTAACGTTTCCGTTTGATGGTCGGTCACACATACTCATTGGATTCAATAGCCGAGCATGTCAGAAAGTCTCGTGCCATGGACGTCGTCGCCCCACTCACAAACAGTCTATCACCCACAACTTCACTTGCAAACAGTCTACCACCCGCGATTTCATCTCCCTCAGTGAAGGATCTGGGTCACTGGAGGGTGCGTCATCGACCGTGACTCCAGCATCACATGGAACTGCCCTGCATGCCCCCCTCACACTCTCGGACACCCTGCGAGGTGTCGACTCGTCTCAGATGCAGGGACCTCTGCCTTTCAGCAACCCCCTTGGCCTTACCTTTGACAATGAAATGTCCACCAACTTTGGCACTGACACCTCCATGTCCCTCAATCCATATGACGCCAGCTTTACCAGCACATCAGCATCTAACTACGATTTCGCTTTACCTGCCCTCCTTGTCATCCAGCGAAAATACACCGGCATCCACTATGGGAGACACAAGCGCCGGCCTTACCTTTGACAATCAAATACCCGCTGGCTTTACCACCGACACCATGGCTTTTGATCCCTATGACACCAGTGTACCCAGCACCCCCATCCAACTTCAATTTCATTTTACCTGCCCACTCCTTATCATCCGTGCAACCACCCCAGCGTCCACTATGGGAGACTCATTGCCAGATCTTACCTTATCATCCAGTCCAATGCCGGAAACTCCCATTACCTCATGGAGGAAACAGATGTACAGTACATCCACGTCTGGCCTCATGACACCCCCTCGCCTTCGCTTCCGCAGTACATCTGCTATTGCCACCCCATTACCGTCTTTGCCCCCTTCCCGGTATCAACGGAAAAGTATAACTTCAGTTCCTCTACATACCCGCCTGATCCTCCAGTGGTTACAGCTGCTGGAACAGCTCAGGTTTTGGCACCACCAGTATCCTCTCCACTGTTGAGGTTGCCCAGGTTTCAGAACAGCTGGCGCTCCTCCCTTCTGATGTTGGTAGTGCATCGGGCTCCGCTGTGCAAGCCGATGACGTAGTTGTTCCTGCTGTTAGGAAGACAAAGTGCATACGCCAGCAGATGACACGTTTGGCACAGGCTGATAGCATAGGTGGCTGTTCTCAAAAGAGGTTTGTGATTTTGAGTGTTTATTATTTGCAAGCGCGAACACTAACTCAATTCTAGGAGGAGAAAGGCTATGTGATACTACCTACATTTTGTGTTCTGTCGATGTTTTACGTGTCTTGTGTTGTTGACATATTGAGAATATGAGCATATTTCTTGTTGAGACTTCGCGTTTTTGTGAGATGAAAGCAGATTTTCAAGGCAGACAAGACTAAGCGT